>NC_057811.1:177368961-177381801 GCF_018294505.1 Triticum aestivum
CTGCCGTGGCCCGCACCGCGGCAGCCTCCCCTGCTGCCTCCATCGCCTGCCCGCGCCGTTGCCGCCCGCCTCGCGCTCCACCCCGCGGCCGACGCCCTGCCGCTGCACTGCCGAGCCTGTTCTGGCACGCTGGCCGCTCGTCACGTCTAACCACACCCTCTGCCCTGCTCCGCATACCCCGCTGCCGGCCTCGACCATGGCCTTGCCGGGGCCAGGTCCGGCCACCAGGCCCCTGCCCCTCCCCTGTGCGCGTTCGTGCACAGGAGGGAGGTGGCCTGAGCCACTTACAGGCGGGGCCCAGCCCCCTGTTAAACGAAAAGAAAAATGAAAAATGAAATGAAAATTAAATATATATACTAATTAAATAATTAACCTAATTAAGTTTGCTTAATTAACTTAATATTAATTAAACTGTTTAGTTAAACTCTAATGGAAGCTAACTCAATGACAGCAAGGACCCACCACCACTGTTCACTTTGACCGGTCAATGATGACTGGGCAGTTGACCCAGTCAACTGGCCCGCCCTGCCATACACTGCTGGGTACACTTCTGGGTACCCATAGCCTTTTTCTTATTTATTTTCAAGATATAAATAATTCCAGAAAATGTTTAAAACTTTGGAAATTAATATAAAATAATCTGTAACTCGGATGAAAATGCTTTGTACATGAAAGTTGCTCAGAATGACGAGATGAATCCGGATACGTAGCCCGTTCGTCCGCCACACATCCCTAGCATAGCAAACACGCAACTTTCCCCCTCCAGTTCATCTGTCCGAAAACGCGAAACACCGGGAATACTTTCCCGGATGTTTCCCCCCCTTCGCCGGTACCACCTCCTACCGCGTTAGGGCACACCTAGCACCGTGCATTGACATGTCTTCCATCTTCATGCTTATGTTTGCATTATATTTATTGTTTCTTCCCCCTCTTCTCTCGTTAGACACCGAGACCGACGCCGCTGCTACCCAGTACGACTACGGTGTTGACGACCCCTCCTTCTTGCGAAAGCAACCAGGCAAGCCCCCCCTTGATCACCATATATCGCCTATTCTTCTCTATACTGCTTGCAGTAGAGTAGTGTAGCATGTTACTGATTTCGGTTAATCCTATTCTGTTGCATAGCCTGTCATTGTTGCTACAGTTGTTACCCTTACCTGCTATCCTACTGCTTAGTATAGGATGCTAGTGTTCCATCAGTGGCCCTACACTCTTGTCCGTCTGCCATGCTATACTACTGGGCCGTGATCACTTCGGGAGGTGATCACGGGTATGTACTATATACTTTATATACATGACACATGTGGTGACTAAAGTTGGGTCAGCTCGTTGAGTACCCGCAAGTGGTTCTCATGAGGGGGCTGAAAGGACAGGTGGCTCCTTTCCGGTAGAGGTGGGCCTGGGTTCCTGACGGCCCCCGACTGTTACTTTGTGACGGAGCGACAGGGCAGGTTGAGACCACCTAGGAGAGAGGTGGGCCTGGCCCTGGTCGGCGTTCGCGGATACTTAACACACTTAACGAGATCTTTGTATTTGATCTGAGTCTGGCCATTTGGTCTATACGCACTAACCAACTACGCGGGAACAGTTATGGGCACTCGACGTCGTGGTATCAGGCGAAGCCTTCGTGACGTCAGCGACTGAGCGGCGCGCGCCGGATTGGACTGGAACGCCTGCTAGGCTAGGTCTACTTCCGGCCGCGTTCGCAACATGCAGGTGTGCAATGGGCGATGGGCCCAGACCCCTGCGCCATAGGATTTAGACCGGCGTGCTGACCTCTCTGTTGTGCCTAGGTGGGGCTGCGACGTGTTGATCTTCCGAGGCCGGGCATGACCCAGGAAAGTGTGTCCGGCCAAATGGGATCGAGCGTGTTGGGTTATGTGGTGCACCCCTGCAGGGAAGTTTATCTATTCGAATAGCCGTGTCCCTCGGTAAAAGGACGACCCGGAGTTGTACCTTGACCTTATGACAACTAGAACTGGATACTTAATAAAACACACCCTTCTAAGTGCCAGATACAACCCGGTGATCGCTCTCTCACAGGTCGACGAGGAGAGGATCGTCGGGTAGGATTATGCTATGCGATGCTACTTGGAGGACTTCAATCTACTCTCTTCTACATGCTGCAAGACGGAGGCTGCCAGAAGCGTAGTCTTCAACAGGATTAGCTATCCCCCTCTTATTCTGGCATTCTGCAGTTCAGTCCACCGATATGGCCCTTTACACATATACCCATGCATATGTAGTGTAGCTCCTTGCTTGCGAGTACTTTGGATGAGTACTCACGGTTGCTTTTCTCCCTCTTTTCCCCCTTTCCCTTCTACCTGGTTGTCGCAACCAGATGCTGGAGTCCAGGAGCTAGAGATCCTGAGGATGATTCTACGTGGAGTTCGGCTTCGAGGATTAGTTAGGAGGTCGCAGGCAGGAGGCCTTGCCTTTTCGATCGTTGCTACGTTTGTGCTAGCCTTCTTAAGGCAATCTTGTTTAACTTATGTCTGTACTCAGATATTATTGCCTCCGCTGACTCTTGTGTTTTCGAGCTTATGTATTCGAGCCTTCGAGGCCCCTGGCTTGTAATATAAAGCTTGTTTTATTTTAATTTGTGTCTAGAGTTGTGTTGTGATATCTTCCCGTGAGTCCTCGATCTTGATCGTACACATTTGCGTGTATGATTAGTGTACGATCAAATCAGGGGCATCACATCGCAGATGGAGAGGAGTGGGAAACTTCACTGGTTCGGGTGCGCGGCAGCACAGCCGCGGTGCCGCCCACGGGAGACAGGAGCAAGAACAGAGGTTGAAGAAGGAGCACGGCTGTTGGATTAACATCCAACGGTCCAGCTGCTAGAATCATTTGTTGATTAAGTTGACAAAGCCGTGCGTACACGTCCGCTTAGTAGGCCCACAAGTCAGTCACCAAATCTGATGGGTCCCAGCTGTCAACGGGATGAATATATTTTTCGCAAAACAAGGAGGCACTTCCTTCCGTGCGAAGATACAGCCGGTGGGTCCCAGCTGTCAGGTGGAGGAAACAATTTTTTTAGCTTAATAAGGAGGAACTTTCCTTGCGTGCGACCATGGACCTCGTGGGTCCTAGCCGTCAGGCTCTCCACGTACAGTCCTCTTCCGATGACTCTCGTTTGTTGACCACGCCGCACCGAACGCATCGAGGCGTTGGACGACGGCGAGGCCCCGGATGGGAACGACTCGGAGATGGGAAAACGCGGCAGTGGAGTCGCAGATTGAGAGGAGGAGAAGGGTTATAACTGGTTTTGTTGCGGTGTGGGGCTGTAGTCTGTGGAGAATAACAGGAGTGTCGAGGGGTGGAGGGATAGCCTGGCCGGCGGTGGGGTAGCGCTTCGTAGCGATGCCTGCTAAGGAGAGCCGCTAGCCACCGGAGGCCGGACCAGGCGGTCCCGGCGACGCTGGAGGAAGAAGGCGAGAGATTGAAGGTGCATGCCGGCCGTTGGATATAAATCCAATGGCTGTGGATGACACAATCATTTGTTGACCAAGTTGACAACGCCCTGCATAGGCTTCGACCTATTGGGCCACATGTCAGCCTGCAAAAATGTGGCATATATTTAACCCATGTTTTCTAGAATGTACAGTCCATTTGCTGGGCTGGGTGAACAAATAATTTCGCGTCAATCAACCCCATTTATATTTTCTAAGAAAACCCAGCCCATTTGCACTTCCTTGAAATACACGTATTAGGTGGGCTCGTTATATATATAATGTTATGTTAGAAGGAGCAATTAATATCAAAGAATAAACCGGAGAGGCACATTATATATATATATAATTAAGAAATTAGCGAGTTATTGCTCAGAATAAAAATGAGCGCATTATTATTAAATTGGTCCTTAAAATCTTCGCAAGCTTTTGTACGCAATCACTAGGATTTTCTTGCCTGTGAGTCAAAAACAACCAGGATTTTCCTTGCCAACTTCCGTTAAACATTTACTTTCATAAGTTAATAACATGTGGGATGTTTTTATAATGTATATATAAGTCTCTATAAAATATACGATAATAGTAATAATATAAATATATATAATGTGGTTAGAAGGGAAAACATAAATTGGACACAGCATTACTTTTATAAGAGACCTGCATTTTATACCCCACAGTAGGCATACTAACAAGTTCACACACAAATACAACAGAAAGGTAAACATTCATATCAAACTCATGTTCACAGGACACGTTCATATTCATAGCCAACATTCACTATCAACAACTCAAAAGATTCATATATACACAAGCTCAGCATATCTATGCATCCAAATGATTGATAGATCACATGACAATATTCATACATAATTCACAAAAAGATTCAGATATATACATGTTCAGTATGTTTATGCATCCAAATGATTGAGATCACAGCCAATATGATCCATGGACGAACTTTAATTACCTAGGGTACAGACTGGTAAATGGTGTTCAATTGGAGGTACTTCTTGCTAAAATTAGTTCTTGTACGAGTAAACTTTTGAGTACATAAGAGGTAGCGCAGACAATCTAAACTTTGCTTGTAAGTTTATCCTCAAATAGTGGCCTCGTGCCGAGGGAGGTTTGAGCAACTTGGCCACTACTTTCATCCAACTAGTTTACTGGCTCATCTTGGTCCTGTATCTCGCCAAAATTCTACATTGCAGACGAGAAAGGAGGCGGTTGAGAAAATGAACCACCCAAATTTTTTGTGCAGTTCAACTGAAATGGAGCATCCTTGGCGTGTAGACTGATTAAGTGCCAGATGAATATACGCGTCAACCAACTTGTCTGGAATCTTTACACTCCATGCCATATAGTTCGCTACCATATGTGCCGATAACCAAAAGGCACAAGTTGGGACCAAAGACTGGACTGCGTTTTTCTGGGCTATGCACCAAGCAATATTTTTGGCGTTCACTCTCCTAATACTTGGAGTTTGACAATTGGTTGACGCTGGTTGATACTCGAATGAATATAGGCACTTCTTGTCAACATCGATGCTTGTCTGAGTGAAATTTGGAGTACATAGCAGCAGCATAAGTACCTGTCCATCTGATCATTTTATGCAGTTCTACTGAAATCACCCGATGTAATGATTTGCCTGCGAGTTCAGGCTCCAAATTACTCCTTTATGAAATCGGCAAACAGTAGCACAATACCAAATTACCAATACATATGACAGGCACAATAATCAGGATAAAGACCAGTACCAACCTGTGTGAGGTAGCATATCAATTACTATTTCCTTTGACTGGAAGCCGAGATAAGCCAAGCGACTGACAACAAAGGAAGAAAGCAAGCGGAGATTAGCGACTGACAGGAAAGGACGGAAGCTGTCGAGGCAATGAAGCACCCAAAGTTTTTGTGCAGTTCCACCAAAATCGAGCATCCCTGTTGGCACATATATTGAGAGAGTGAGATTACTGTAATAGTGGGACTAGTTGATGAAACATACACTAACAAATAGAAGCGCCCTCCTTATCTTAATGGGTAAAGTTAGCAACATAGTAGTCTTGCTTAAAGAGAGGTATTAGTTTATTTAATCAGTGCCGATTAGCTCAACTCAACACTCAAAGCATTGCCATTTATCATAGGTTGCAAAACTTTAACGTGCAAAGATAGAGGAGTTTCTCATGACAGTAGCACGATACAAATAGAGATGACAACAAACTAATATGGATGAAGGCCTTAGGCCCGTACCAACCTGAGAAAAAAAGCTTACTCATGTAGTCCCATAAGAGATGATAAAGCACTCACTGGAATCACACAATAGTATATATTTTTGTGCACTTCAAATGTATGGTTGAAATCACTCTTGTTTACCAGTGCTGAGATTATATCGAAAGATTATCAAGAACTTCCAGCAGAGTTAAAGCACTGGCTGGGATACAGTTCATTGTATTGTCTTGTGTAGTTCCACTAAAATGTATGATTGGCACAACATGATCCCTGTTTGCACAAGTAGGAACAAGGTGAAACCTTCATTAGCTTAGTGAGAAAGGATAGGAAGACATTAGCATATTACTCAAACAGTAGCATCAAATTCATGATGGACAATACGCAAAACATTGCCTCATTGAACCAATGGCAATAAATTGACATGCAAAACAATAGCACTATTATGTCATGACACTAATAATATTCCCTCCCTGCTCCACCACATGATTCACCTCCATAGACAAACATACACACGTACATGATTCAGCATAGGGTCCTACTAAAGATTTGTTTAACTCCAACAGGAAAATTAGGCAGTAATAAATTAGTGGTACTTAAGTACTCCTAATTAATTAAGTGAGACAGCAGAAGTGGAAGGGCTCCCTGGAGGATCGTCTCACATGTAAGGTAGTCGTTGCCGGAGCCCTTGAATGGCCTCGACTGAGGCCTCTGGCTTTAGCAAGATCGCCTTGGCACTGTTTATTCTTCTTCTTCTTCCTCTTCATGCTCTGTTTCTCTTTCTCCTCACCAGTTGGTGAAACCAAGTACATGATTGGCCTTCTAATTCAGAATTGGTTTTGTTAGTGAGGGAGTACAAGTGTACTAGTAAAAAATAGCATTATTTTCTCATGGCAGTCAGAAAATAGAGATGAACACATGCATTAAATATCATTCTTACCTAAAGGAAGGTTATGGCGCCAATATGGATGATGAGGATTGGAACACAGATCTCCCTTTGTGCAGTTTCACCAAAATGAACCAACTGTTCCATTCTGACATTCCAGTTAAACAGCACAAAAGTCACTTCTGAACGGAGGGTGCACCAGCAGTCCAGCAGTCCAACACCATGTACGTAAACAGGGGCATAAAGTGGTGATTCATAGTTTGTTGCCCCGAGAAACAAACATCCAAGAAACATATCTGGGTTGGTCCCATTTTTGTTCGCTCTAGCCACCTACTCCTATGTGTGGATAGCAAATCTAGTCCTGGTCATACCACTGTGTACAGCGTTACCCCTCTATTTCCCTTTTCGACCAAGAGACCGGTTGGATGACCAGTCTGTACTACTTTCACTCCCTTTCCTTCCTGTTTGTACCAAGTCTGATGTACTCCCTCCGTTCGGAATTACTTGTCACAGAAATGGATGTATCTAGATGTATTTTAGTTCTAGATACATCCATTTCTGAGACAAGTAATTCTGAACGGATGGAGTACATACTAAATTCCCCACCCCCACTTTATTTCTTGTTTGAACCAAGTACTCCCTCCGTCCGGAATTACTTGTCATCAAAATGGATGTGTCTAGAACTAAAATACATCTAGATACATCCATTTCAATGACAATTATTTTCGGACGGAGGGAGTACAAGATTCGACTCCATGAAGTAGCTTTACCTCTAACAATAGAAGAAAAAAAATGTGACGTTGGACCATCCGATCGAGAGGGGCTGAGAGGTAGAAAATGATGCACATGCAGCGACGTAGTGAGCTGGGGAAGTAGAGCTAAGGCTGTTTCGAACGAAGATATACCTGAAGGTCGTCGGGATGTGGATAGGTGGGCAGCGGGAGGCCGGATCCGCCCACAGGCAACGATGAAGGGATCGGAGGACCTCCCGCGCCGGCGCTCGGCCAGAGATAACGGTGCGGCCGACAGTGGGTCTCCTCCCTTGCTGTCGACGACGGCCTAAACACTGCCCCTCCTCCCCTTCACCGGCGGAGGGGGATACGTCCGGATCTGTAACCAGCGGTGAGGATAGAAAGCCAGTGTTTTCTGAAGGGAGAAAGACAGTGTTACTATCCCTATCTTGTTTAGATCTGGAGAGGATGAGAGTGTGTGAATAGAGCAACCCTAGCAAGCAAGCGCAGAGGCTCCGGCCTATATATACATAGTGGGGTAGTTTTCCTTTTTCACTCCATCAAAACAATCGTTTAAAATTGTGTACTACTACATGCCAGGTCGCGGTTATTTTAGTTGTTGATTGTTTTTTGAGAGAGCTACTCGCTTGTTCCAAGTGGTGTTACGGTGTGCCAGGTCGCACTTTGTATCGTTCAAGTCTGGTACTACAAGTCCCTCCATTAAATGAACAACCAACCCCTTGTAAAAATTGTGAACAAGCCCACGGCTAAAATTAGCGAAAACGTGGGTTGCCCCAACATGCATTATTATTTATATTTTCTACTCCCTCCGTTCCTAAATAGAAGTCTTTATAAGCCACACCTAAGACAAGAATTTTTTTTATTAGCAGTGAACCCCACATGTCATAGACATAAAAACTGTGGCAAGATTCCCTTAGGCAAGCCAAAGTGTGTCTAACAATTTGAGCAACTCAGGTTAGGCAAGTGTGGAAAGTGTGGGAAAAATAATGTGGCAACATAAGACAAACATAGTCACATTCCAAACAGCCCCGTAATTTTTTGTGACATGCATGAAAATTTGGTTAGTTAAATTTATAGTCAAAATTTGGCAAGGTGCATCAAATCAACACATGCAAGTATCAAAAGGAAAGTCACGGCATGCATGCATGCGTTGTACTCCCTCCGTTTCCAAATATAAGTCTTTTTAGAGATTGCAACAAGTGACTACGAAGCAGGATATGTCTACTCCTACATACGAAGTAGCCCATTTTAAATGTGTAAAAAGACTTATATTGAGTGCAGTGCTTTGATGTGTCGCGTCAACTCGTACAAGACCAAGAAATTTGATTACTAGAATGCCCTCTCCCTCGCGGACTGAGCTCATGTGCCTTAACTGCACCTGCCTTTGGCTGCATGACAGGAGGGCCAACCACCTGTTGGGCCCACCTGTCATAGACGCAAAGGCAGGAGCAGTAAGTAGAAGCTTTCGCTACACGCTATCCCTCCCGCACGAGGTGGACAGACATGCAGCAGTGGATTCGATACTGTAGAAGTAGGAGTAACATCATTGTTCGTCTTCTCGAAGAGGCGAAGAGCCAAGCGCAACCCGAACGTGGCAGTTGCGAACGCTCGCGTGGTGCGGTTCCTTGGAGTACTAGCCAGGCTCTTGCATGAGACAAAATTGCTATTGTTTAACAATTAAACTCCATTATCCATTGGTTGATACTCATTCTGCATAGGTCCACGCGCTTAGCACCGTTTCCTCCTGGGGTCACCAATGTTTATTTGCTAATTAATAGCATTGCATGCAATGAACTAGCCATTGCAAGTCATTAAAAGCATGCACACCTCTCATCTCTTATTGGTTGATATGTCAAGAAACAAGAAACAAGGTAGAAGTTAATGCACCGCGCCTAAGTGTTTTGGGACTATTTGGTTTTCGTAAGATGACTTACACACCTAGACGGAGGGAGTAGTATAGCCCTGTAAACCGGAAAGGAGTATTTGCCTTTCTAGAGATTTCAACAAGTGACTAGACTACACCGTGTGTAGTACTCCCTCCCTTCCGGTTTATAGGGCTCAAATCTCAAATCTCATGAACCAAGGCATTTTGCGATTGGAGGAATGTATCTCGTACTTTACAAAACTACCCTAATTAAACTCATGCATTAATTATGTAGTTCTCTCATTTTCCTCTCCGCCTTGGTCGCGGTGCCCAATATTGAGCACTCCTATATGACTAGCCGCTCTATCTACATGCGGGACATTTCAAAGCATCCGGGCCCGCGTGCCATCCACCAAATCACAGCGAGGTGCTATAGTCGAGACTCACCTTTCACCCCGGTGTGGCCGTCATGACCCGTCATATCACAAAACCCACACCTTTACCAGCAGTGGTAAGGTGGCCTCCAAGTTGGACTGGACGAAGCAACCATCATTTCACTGGAACGCTCGTTCAAGCCCTTTCTTCCCTTTCTTGAAGAAAACCTCACTCCAGGCTACTCACTTCTGCCATTTTTCTTCTGTACCGACGAAGGAAAGGTGGGCGAATCAGTTATGCTGCTATATTTTCATTCCAAGAATCTTCTTTTTGCGAAGCACCGACCGATTCTCACATCCTATTCTTTTCCCGTTTTCATTGCGATTGTGGTTTCCTTTCGATTGCTTTTTGTTTGTCAGTTCATTGATGGATCCTGGAGCACTAGGCAAAGAGTTGCCGGCGGACAACCCACTGGAGACAGCGATCTCCAGGAAGCGAGCACCGACCAACGAGTTGACCATGTTGGCGGGCCAACCCATGGAGACGAAGAACTCCAAGAAACAAGCACTGTACAAAGAGTTGAGGACGTTGGCGGACGAACTCCTCAAAGAATGTTGGAAGAACAGCAAGGGACCCACCGTGCCTACCCCAAGAACTCTGATTGCCACCTATGTGAGGCTCAAGACCGAGTTTGAGGAGATAGTCGCCGTTGAGAAGCAGTATTCCCCTGGCAAGGTGATGGCCCCCATCGAGGACGAGGAGATGGCCCCCGGAGGGATGAGATCCCCCGTTGAGCTGCACAAGGTAAAAAATAATGGCTTATTACCATAGTTGTGGTTTTTGATTATTTGTAATGTGCTTGCTAATATGTTAGGGTTGTGCAGGTGCCGGTGGACGTCCTTGATGATTCCGATGTCGTGGCCCGTCCTGTTGGCATCGCCCCGGAGATCGATTCCGATGCCGCTGTCCATCTTGTGGACATCGCCCCAGAGATCGATTCCGATGTCGCGGTCAGTCCTGTGGACATCGCCCCAGAACTCGATTCCCATGCCGATGTCCGTGCTGTGGTCATTGCCCGAGAGATCGATGACAAGAAATAGTTGGTCGCGCTAATCCTTCAGGGTAGTTTGCATTGCCCTGTGTTTAATTACCAGAACGATGCGTGTTACAAACCATCTTAGGGCTAGTGCACTGTCTTGTGTGGGCGGATCTTGCTACTTTTGTTTGATAGTGAATCATGCGATGAATCATGCGAACCCTCTCCGAGTTATGGAAACAGATGTATCCTCACCAGCTTTTGATGTAATATATGGCATGCTTAGATGTAAGTTTGAACTGTTTATCATATCAGCAGGGCTTGTTTGATGATTTTTGGTGTTAGTAGGCTAGCTACTGTGCGAGCTATATTACTTGCAAAACACTCATCGAAGAGAAACGTTGGGGTTGATGAGCTCGTGGTACGCTTATACTTATCCCTCGTCGATCGACCAATAGGCCTAGCTCCTAAAATTGTAGGCTTAGCGATCAATCAGACAATAGTCGACATACATTCAGGCCTCATTTGGTTCATAGGGTAGGAAAATCGTAGCAAAAGTACAGAGAACGTGCAACACAAAATCATAGCAGTGCAGAGACGTACTCCCTCCGTTCCAAAATAGATGACCTAGGCGGGCTAGTTTGGCCTAGTGGGTTTCGGTGATATGACGTGGTACAGTGCCGTCCAGTCTTCGCGTGTGGTAGCAGTATTGCGGGTACAGTAAGTTTTCTTGAAGAAGCGGAATTCAACGAAGTCATGATGGTTCCTTCGTCCGAACAACTTACAGTGGGAAAGGTTGGGCCTGCGATACGACCGGGGTAGACCAGGATAATTTTGTGCATGGCAGGTGGACCAGGATGGTCGACGTCCCACATGTCGGCGAATGAAAGTATTCTTTCCGATATAGAGGACGAGCAACGAGTATTCATTGTTTATTTTTGATGAAAGCTATTGTCTCCACTTTTACGACGGAGGAGTGTGAAACACGGCAGCCCAGTGAAGTTGGCATGTGCACCACTCCCTCCTTCCTCATGTAATGCCAGCTTACAGCTTTTTCTCACTTTCTCCCTATCTATTTCCTCTCAAATGTTTTTTACCTTTCTTTTTTTTAAGACACAATTGTTTTTATGCCTTTTTTTAGAATTATTTTTTTATACCTAGGAGCACGTGTAGAGACGGGCTCTTGCAGAGCCCACTCCTTGACTTTGTCAATGCCTCTCTCTCCTCCACATAAGGAGTACTACTTGCTATGCATGCATGCGGCGGGCAGCTGGCGTCTTGAGGGGCCAGGGTGGTGAGAGCGGGCTCCGGAAGCGGTCCGGACTCCAGCATGGCCCACCTCACATTATCACCATATATTTCTTGGAGTCCGTGCGCGGCGGGCGGGCGATCTCTTCTCCCTCCCCCGTTTCTCTCTTCTCAGCCGACGCCCGCCGAGCGATTAGATTTCGGCTATCGACGGTTTATCCAATTACGGTCCCACATGTCAGTGAAATTGCAAGACAACGCGTGTCCCCTCTGGTGAGCGGCGTGCGAGCCGGACTGTCGGGGTTGCGACGCGTACGAGTCATAAGTGTGCCGCCTTTTCCTTT
The DNA here is from genome assembly GCF_018294505.1 of Triticum aestivum. Classification (NCBI taxonomy): domain Eukaryota; kingdom Viridiplantae; phylum Streptophyta; class Magnoliopsida; order Poales; family Poaceae; genus Triticum; species Triticum aestivum. Next base: position 177,381,142 of record NC_057811.1, read on the forward strand.
AGAACTTGTGAAGCGTAACATTTTCGCGCGATCGATCGATAGAAATCCAGAACAAAATGACGAGGGCGGTGCTTTCCCGTTCGTTAGGCGGGCTAGTTCAAGTGATATGACGTGCTACAGTGCCGTCCACTTGCTCCATTTTTATGTAAGCAAGAGTTTACACTCTTACGCGGGAGGAGTGCGAAACACCGCGGATCTGATTTTGATCGAGGGATAACTGTTCCCTGCCAAATAATGGAGGATTGTTAGCGATTATAGCATGATAGTTAGGGCATCTCCAGCGCTGGCCCACAAATTTACACCGGCATCTGTCCAAGGACACTGATGGATGCCATCCGATGCTGCCCGCATACCTTTCGACAACTATATGAACTAACCGGACGAAATTCGTGCTAACAAAGCAAATTTCAAATTAACCGGATGAAATTCATTACATTTCGAAAACTTTTCCTACAAACTGGACGAAATTCATTACATATTTCGCACAAACCATAGTAAAACCTATTGTAAACCTAATCTAAATGATCGCCGGCGCCCGACCACCATGTCCGGCCATGAACCCGAGAAAGCCGACCATTGCCTTTGCCTCCTCCTCATCCGCCTCGATAACCTCCTCCTCCAGAGCGGCGGCGACCTACGGTGTACTACTCTTCCTCGCTG
>NC_057811.1:177382079-177385437 GCF_018294505.1 Triticum aestivum
GCCGGCGATCTCCTTCGTTTGCTCCTGCGACGGTACGTCGAACAGAGCTTTGGAGCGCGCCCGGAGCGGAGCCGCCAATGTCCCTCGTCTGCTCCTGCGACAGTACGTCCAAGAGAGCTTCGGAGCGCCAGGAGGCCATGGTTGAAGTGGTGCCGACAGAAGGATGGGACCGGAGGAGAATAAGTGTGGGTCTTTGGCTATGGCTGGGAGCTGGGGCTCAAGTTAATATAGCGGGCGAATGGCAATGAGGCGCAGCATACGGATGGACAACTGGCGCCGGAGTAGGTTCGTCGGGCGTGAATGCGGACGCTGCTTCAGTGACTTAACTGCAGATGCATTTGGGTTACTGACATGTGGGCCCAACGGGCATGTGGCCCGCATGTCAGTGACACACCAATTGCACCTGCAGTTAAGTCCGGTGAATGCGGCATTGACATTCTGGAGAGACGGTGATCGTTTCAGGCGGGAAGCGCGCGCTAGCGATGGAAGGGGTTTCGGTGTGCAGTGGCACTAAGATCGGTCGCTCACGATAGTACATACTCCGTACCATACTACCATAGTACCCTCTCTAGCTTAGGCTATTTTATAGATTGTCGTTATGATGGACGATATACATGAGCAAGGTGGTCCGAGTATGACCGTTGGTGTTGAGCCAGGTGAATACATGCTCGGCGTTCGCGTAGGCCTCCATCAAACGTCTAAACAGTAATGTCAGGCACCGCCGGGGCGCGCAGGTGATGGGCTCGCCGTTTGCGTTGCGCCATGAGCAGGACTTTGATTTAGAGGGCGACGTGCATGCATTAGCATGCTTTGACAGCATGAGCGTGAGTGTCTGACGCGAAGTATTTCATTATCATTTGGCTGACGAGGGTGCGTTGCAGCGACGTGTCCGTGGTTTGATTCCCCACATACGCACAATTTTGGTTTTTACAGTATTTTTTTCTCCATTGACAGGTAGGCTAGCGTAGATAGATAAAGAACACGAGCTCATGAGGCGCATGCGGACTGTTTGACTGGTCAACCAGACAAATACGGAGCTATACGCTGAGCCAGTGACCGTATAATCACCATATCTCGTATACAATGATCAAAGTGAGCTATCAAGACAAGTTCGATGACCGCCAATGCATTTTACTCGGTAATAAATGACCAGGATTGAAGAGGAATCCAAATTTGGTCCGTCTTCTCTTCTTGAGCTCTTGACAAACCAATGCACTATACGGTTGTCCGGCCACTCCACCCCAGAGCTCCCACCAAGCGTCGTTCATGCCACCGCGCCGCACACTAACCGGTAAGGCTGCGATGGCATCCCGCCACGCCGAGTTCCTTGCCGCCCACGACCGCACACAAAATGGTAGGGAAGCGATGGCATCCCACTGTGCCGAGTTCATCGCCGCTCGCGACCTCACAACTATGTGGGAGGAATTTGAAGATGCCAAGGCCGAATGGGCGGTAGAGCAAGAGGCGGCCAAAGCCGCACAGAGGGAGCGGAAAAACCAGAAAGCACTCAAGAAAAGAGAGGCCCGCCGCCGCAAGAAAGAAAAGGACGCACGCGCTGCTGTAGAGAGGTCGGCGGAGATCCAAGCACGGTGGGGTGTCGCCGACAAAGCCGGGAAGGAGAACGACGGCGTCTGGCCAGCATGTGAGAAGTAGTAGTACTAGTAGTTAGTGTGTGTGTCTGTGTCTAAGTACGAGCATGTACCAATACTACTAGTTACTACTGTAGTTTTTAGAGCAAATTACCAGTACATTAGCCTAGACTAAATGGAAAATTCCTATCCTAAGCATCAAATGGCATCTCTTTCTCTATAGGAATTGAGATGCATGTCATCTCACTTCCTATGATTTTCATATTCCTATCCTATGAACGAAAGGATGCCTCTGTTGGAGTAACTACTGTAGCTAGCAGTACTACTGGTACAGTAGTTTTCTTCAAGAAGCGGAATTCAACGAAGTCATGATGGTTCCTTCGTCCGAGCAACTTCAAAGTGGGAAGTGGGCCTGTGATTTGACGGCTCATTAGTCATTGTTACTGCGGCGCGACGACCTGGGTGACTCTCCCTTGGAGTTCTGCGTGCATGGCAAGTGGACCAGGATGGTCGACGTCCCACATGTTGGCGAACGGAAGTATTCTTTCCGATATCGAGGAGCAAGGAAACCGCGTGGTATAGTATCACTGCTGATTGGTTCGCAAAAAAAATAGTATTACTGCTGATTTATAATTATTTTTTATTTATGATGAATGCTAGCGTTTCAACTCTTACGACGAAGGGTGCCAAACACGACACGTGCTGGATGTCCCACACGTCAGCAAAAGGAGTGGGACATGAACAGCGTGGTAGAGCCCAGCGTAAAAAAACAGCGTGGTAGAGCGTCTCCACTTCTTCCACTTCTGGGTCGGAGACCACACGTAGTTGTACTTAGTGGTATGAATGATACAAAGTGCGACCTGGAGAGAAAGACACGTCTAGTTGGAAGGTCTCGGGGCATACACGTAAACAAATATAAAAGTTAATGATAGAGGCAAAGGTGTAGCGACCAGACCTCAAATGGCCTGTGCTGCTGTGCACCAGTGTCATCCCTGGATCAGTAATGCTGACACGCACAGTACAAATGGAGGATTTATAACAGAGTAGCAATCACACACTTATTACATCGAATATCTCCAAAGAGATTAAGTATAATAAACATGGCTTAAGGCCATCTATAACGATAACAGCGGAAGACTTGGAAGATAAGTGAGTCCATCAACTCCAGCGGCATCACTGAGTATAAGACCACGACCTAAGGCATCCTTACTCGTCGTCTGAAAAGTCTGCAACATGAAACGTTGCAGCCCGAAACGGGTCAGCACATAGAATATGCTGGCAAAGCAACACATAGAGAACAATGGACAATGATAAGGCTATACTATATGCACATATGGCTGGTGGAAAGGCTCTATGGTTACAGTTTTTGCGAAAAGCCAATTTTATCCTACTACAAAGGAATAAATTTTATTTAACTATCATGGTGGCTGAAACATTGAGAAGGTACCTCCAACTCAATCCCAATTAAGAGTCATCATTAACCCAACAAAATTAATTATAAGTATCACGGTGATGAGATTCAATTGACAATCCAGGTACTAGATACTCAAGTTGTCCATAACCGGGGACACGGCTAATCATGATCAGTTTGTACACTCTGCAGAGGTTTGCGCACTTTTCCCACAAGACTCGATCGCCTCCGCTTGATTCTCGCACTGCATGTTGTTTGAGAAACGGATGACCGAGACACAGTCTTTCAGAAACAGTCACTCTCTACTCTGGATGGACCGGTACACCTACTTCCCCTACATCTGCTAGTCCACCTCTTC
>NC_057811.1:177386380-177393397 GCF_018294505.1 Triticum aestivum
GGCGGCGAGGGGGCGGGCTCCGGCGACGGCGGTGAGGCAAAAGGCGGGCGGCGGCGGCGGCTAGATGCGGCGGCGGCGGCGGGCTCCTCCGGCGGCGGTGATGGCGAAAACGGAGGGGGGTATATATGGAGGGGGGGTGCTCCGGCTTGGGGAAGGGGCTACCGAGGCGGCGGCGGCGTCGTGGCACTCCCGGACTCCGGCGGCGTCGTGGGGAGGAAGGAGAGCGCGGGCGGGCCGTCGGTTGGGCTCGGCCCAGCCGGCGCGGGCGCGTTCGTTTTTTTAAAAAAAAGTTCCGCGGAAAATATTGCGTAGAAAAATAAATATAAATCAGAAAAATATGAAATAAATTTTCCCCGTCTAGTTAGAAAATCTAGAATAGGGTGAACATTTTTAAAATCAAAAATCAATACTTTGAAAACATGCATATTTTTAAATGCAATAAAAATTGCAAATAAAATCCAATTAATGTTTTTAACATTTTTCCTCCAGTATTTCAATGTTTTTGGAGAAGTCATATTTTCTCCTCTCATTTATTTAAAATTGAAATATTTTTCCAGAGAGAAAAATAATTAAAATCCCAATCCTCGTTTGGAAAATCAAATAAGAAAATTCGAGAAAATCCCCAACTCTCTCCGAGGGTCCTTGAGTTGCTTAGGATTTATCGAGGATTTGTCAAAATGCAACAAAACATGATATGCAAATGATGATCTATGTATAACATTCCAAATTGAAAATTTGGGATGTTACATACCTACCCCCCTTAAGATGAATCTCGCCCTCGAGATTCGGGTTGGCTAGAAAACAGGTGGGAGTGATTTTTCCGTAGATCTTCCTCTCGCTCCCAGGTGGCCTCATCTTCTGTGTGGTGACTCCACTGAACTTTGCAAAACTTGATAACCTTGCTGCGGGTAACTCGGCTGGCATACTCGAGAATCTTAACTGGCTTCTCCTCATAGGTCAAATCACTTTCCAACTGAATCGCTTCCAGTGGCACATTATCTCTTAGTGGTATCTCAACCATCTCTGCGTGGCACTTCTTCAATTGCGAAACGTGAAATACATCATGTACTTCAGACAATCCTTCGGGCAATTCCAGCTTGTAGGCAACTTCTCCCATACGTTCCAACACTCTGTATGGTCCGATAAAACGAGGCGCTAACTTTCCCTTAACTCCAAAGCGCTTTACTCGTCGTAGTGGTGATACTCGAAGATACACCATGTCTCCGATTTCGTGAACTATCTCCTTGCGTTTAGAATCAGCATAACTCTTCTGCCTGGACTGGGCTACCTTGAGCCTATCGCGAATCAACTTCACTTTCTGTTCAGACTCCTTAATCAAATCTGGTCCAAACAACTGACGGTCTCCAACTTCGTCCCACAACAACGGTGTTCTACACCTCCTTCCGTACAAGGCTTCGAAAGGGGCCATCTTCAAACTGGTTTGATAACTGTTGTTATATGAAAACTCTGCATATGGCAAATTGTCGTCCCAACTAGATCCATAATCTAGTGCACATGCTCTCAACATGTCCTCCAGAATCTGGTTGACTCTCTCGGTCTGTCCATCTGTCTGTGGGTGAAATGCTGTACTAAATTCCAGCCTGGTTCTCAATGTTTCATGTAACTGCTTCCAAAACTTCGAGGTAAATTGGGTTCCTCTGTCTGATACAATGGTCCTCGGAACTCCATGCAAACATACAATCCTGGTCATGTATATCTTAGCCAACTTAGCACTGCTGTAAGTGGTCTTCACTGGAATGAAATGAGCCACTTTCGTCAAACGGTCGACTACAACCCATATCGAGTCATAGCCTGAACGGGTCCTGGGTAATCCTGTGATAAAATCCATGCCTATTTTATCCCACTTCCATTCGGGTATCGGCAATGGTTGTAGCAATCCTGCTGGCTTTTGATGCTCTGCCTTCACTCTCTAACACACATCACAAACTGCTACATACTCCGCAATATCCTTCTTCATTCCGGTCCACCAGAAAGTATTCTTCAAATCCAAATACATCTTGGTATTCCCTGGGTGAATCGAGTACGGTGAATCATGGGCTTCTTGCAAAATCAACTTCCTGATCTCCGGATCATTTGGCACATATACGCGGTCCTCGAACCATAAGGTATCGTGCTCATCCTCACGAAATCCCTTGGCTTTTCCTTTGCTCATCTTCTCCTTTATCTCTTTAATCTCCTTGTCTGTCTTCTGAGCTTCTCTGATCTTCTCCATCAAGGTAGACTGAATCTCCAACGTCGCTAAATAGCCCCTTGGGACTATCTCCAAACATAGCTCACGTAGGTCCTCGGCTAACTTCTGAGGTAACTCTCCTGTCATGAGGGTGTTGACATGACTCTTGCGGCTCAACGCGTCTGCTACTACGTTAGCCTTTCCAGGGTGATAATGCAATCTCATATCATAATCTTTGATGAGCTCCAACCATCTCCTCTGTCTGAGGTTTAACTCCTTCTGCGTGAAAATGTACTTCAAACTCTTGTGATCCGTGTACACCTCACAATGGTTTCCGATGAGAAAATGTCTCCATGTTTTCAATGCATGCACCACGGCTGCTAATTCCAAATCGTGCGTAGCATAATTCTTCTCATGGGGTTTAAGTTGTCGTGAAGCATACGAAACAACTCTTCCTTCCTGCATAAGCACTGCTCCAAGTCCTCGACGAGAAGCGTCGCAATATACTTCATAGTCCTTGCGTTGATCTGGCAGAATCAACACGGGTGAGGTAACCAATCGTTGCTTCAACTCCTGGAAACTAGCTTCACATTCCTCAGTCCAATTAAATTTGGTGTCCTTCTTCAATAGCTCAGTCATGGGCTTAGCAATCCTTGAGAAATTCTCGATAAATCTCCGGTAGTATCCTGCGAGTCCAAGAAAACTCCGGATTTCTCCAACTGTAGTGGGCGATTCCCAACTTGTCACTGTGTCAACCTTGGCAGGGTCTACTGCTATTCCTTCTCCAGAAATAACATGTCCAAGGAATCCAACTTCCTTCAACCAAAACTCACATTTGCTGAACTTGGCATATAACTGATGTTCCCTGAGCTTCTCAAGTACCAATCGTAAATGCTCCTCATGCTCTTCTTCATCCTTGGAAAAGATTAAAATATCATCAATGAACACCACGACGAACTTATCCAAAAACTCCATAAACACTTTGTTCATCAGGTTCATGAAATAGGCCGGTGCGTTAGTCAGTCCAAATGACATAACGGTATACTCATACAATCCATATCTGGTGGTAAATGTTGTCTTGGGTATATCCTGCTCTCGAATCTTTAACTGATGGTACCCTGATCGTAGATCGATCTTGGAAAATACTTTAGCTCCTTGCAGGCGGTCAAACAAATCATTGATCATCGGCAGTGGGTACTTGTTTTTGATGGTCACTTCATTCAATCCTCGGTAATCAACAACCATCCTTAGTGATCCATCTTTCTTCTCCACTAGAAGTACTGGTGATCCCCAAGGTGACGAACTTGGGCAAATATAGCCTTTATCCAGTAACTCCTTGATCTGCTTCTTAATTTCCTCCAAATCCTTTGCGGGCATCCTGTACGGTCTCTTAGATATTGGCCCTGTGCCTGGCAAAAGTTCAATCAAAAACACAATGTCTCTATCTGGTGGCATGCCTGGCAACTCTTCTGGAAATACATCCGGGTAATCCTTCACCACTGGTACTTCCTCCTGTACAACTCCTGATAAGGAATTCACTTGAGTCCTCTTCGGCATATGCCTGGATACATACTTGATCTTTTTTCCTTCCGGGGTGGTAAGCAAAATAGTCTTGCTGGCACAATCGATGTTTCCTCCATACAACGATAGCCAATCCATTCCCAAAATCACATCCAAACCTTGTGATTCTAAAACAATGAGGTCTGAGGGGAAAACATGCCTTCCAATGGCCAACGGTATCTGAAAACATCCTTGGGTGGCCATATACTCTGCTCCTGGCGAGGTTACTAACATAGGGGTTTTGAGAACTTGGGTGGACATCTTAAACTTGTTTACGAATCCCCTTGATATGTATGAATGCGATGCACCAGTATCGAAAAGAACAGTTGCAGTAAATGACTTAACCAAAAACTTACCTATTACTGCATCAGGCTGAGCTTCAATCTCCTCCACGCTCACGTGGTTCACATGTCCTTTGTTGAACGGGTTCGGCTTCTTCCCAGAGCTTCCATTGCCATTTCCATTTTGGGCTTCGGGACAATCAGTTGCATAATGTCCCGTCTTCTGGCACTTGAATCAAGTAATGTGACTTAGATCTCTCTTGGTTGGGGTAGATGGGTTGGTGCGGTTCTGTCCGTTTCCTCCTCCATTCCCATTACCATTCTTGGAGCCAATATGGTTGTGCGAACTACCTCCTCCATGGGTATGCTGAAACTGTCCTCCCGGCTTCGGGGTAAATCGTGGCTTCTGCTGGGCTCCAGAATTGTACTTCCCTTGTCCATACTTCCTCTTGCGGTTTTCAATCTGCTGTTGCTTTCCTTCAATCATGAGAGCTCTATCTACCAGCTCCTGGTAGTTGTTGAAAGTTGCTACCATCAACTGCATACTCAGCTCATCATTCAATCCTTCCAGAAATTTCTCCTGCTTGGCAGCATCCGTAGCAACGTCATCTGGTGCATAATGTGCTAATTTACTGAAATCTTCCACATACTGGCCTACGGTGCGTCCTCCTTGGCGTAGGTTGCGAAACTCACACTTCTTCATAGCCATAGCTCCTGCTGAAACATGAGCTGTATGGAAAGCTTGCTGAAACTGGTCCCATGTGACAGTGTCAATAGGGTGCGTGGCTGTATAATTCTCCCACCATGATGCTGCGGGTCCATCAAGCTGATGTGCGGCAAAACGCACTCTTTCTGCATCTGTGCATCCTGCAGTGGTCAACTCCCTTCCAACTTTGCGGAGCCAATCATCTGCTACTATCGGCTCGGTGCTACTGGAAAACACCGGCGGGTTTAGCCTTAAGAAACGGGCTAAGTGATCAACAGGTGGTGGTGGCGGTGGGTTGTTGTTGTTGTTGCCTTGGTTCTGAACTAACACTTGCATCAAGGCATTCTGTTGCTGAATCAACTGGGTGATCTCTGGTGGAAAAACAAATCCGGTGTCGCGTCTCGGAGGCATCTGATAGGTTTTAGAAAAGATGAGATTTAAGAGTAGAATGAGGTCTAGAGAGAAACACTACCCATATGCTCATGAGACAAATTCAATCAATATCACTCAATCAATCCAAACAAGGCAAAACAATCGATCTATCTAGCGATACAAAGTGCTTGAGCTATACTACTAAATGGGGGAAAACTACTACTGATATGGTAGTCCACTAAAAATTCTGATCCGTTGAAGACTCCATGATGTCTGCTCCAGCTTCATCAATCCATTCGTCTTCACTTGGTTCCGAGTCGGTGTCGTCGATGATGATGTAGTTATCCGGACAAGTGCATTCGTCGACTTCTGCTTTTGGCACTGGATTTCCCACGAATGCTCCAATCTTATTCTCCAGGTCTTCAATCTTCCCTACTAGTGCGTTGATTTCCTCCAAATAATCTTCGCGTGTAGCCTTGAGTTCTTCTTGGAGCTCCTTGATCTTCGTGAATGCCTTCTTCAGTTCTTCCTTGTCCGTGCACATCTGGTTCTCCTGGCGTCGAATATGTTGGTTCTGCTCCTGGATGAAAGCTGCAATTGATCCATCCTTCTTGGTCTTGATCATCTCCCATTGCGCGTCTCGACGTCCACAAATTTGATAAATTGTATCCTTAAGCTCCTGGTGATAGACTTCTCCAATGCGTCCCATGGCGATATGTGCGGCCATGCTCTTCCCTAAACTCCAAGTTGGTGCTTCGAAAACCAATCTCATGGGTTCCGTAATTGGCGCAAACGTCCTTCCTGGAATGATAACTTAAATCTTCCAGCTCTCCTCTTCAGGTAAGGTAGCGTTGTAGGTTCCGGTGACGCTTGGTATTCCTATGTTCAAGTACTGGTGACTTCCTTCAAGTGTCGTCCAAACGGCGTATCTTCATCGGGTTGCATGAACTTGTTCCTTGCATTCACCATTCCTAAAAGAGTAGAAAGTGGAGAGGAGTTAGAAATGAGAAGAGAGAAGTTTCTAGGGCTTAAGCTTAGTGGTCATGTCCTATAGTCAGCATGTGCTCTGGTACCAACTTTGTAGTGACCAGACCTCAAATGGCCTGTGCTGCTGTGCACCAGTGTCATCCCTGGATCAGTAATGCTGACACGCACAGTACAAATGGAGGATTTATAACAGAGTAGCAATCACACACTTATTACATCGAATATCTCCAAAGAGATTAAGTATGATAAACATGGCTTAAGGCCATCTATAACGATAACAGCGGAAGACTTGGAAGATAAGTGAGTCCATCAACTCCAGCGGCATCACTGAGTATAAGACCACGACCTAAGGCATCCTTACTCGTCGTCTGAAAAGTCTGCAACATGAAACGTTGCAGCCCGAAACGGGTCAGCACATAGAATATGCTGGCAAAGCAACACATAGAGAACAATGGACAATGATAAGGCTATACTATATGCACATATGGCTGGTGGAAAGGCTCTATGGTTACAGTTTTTGCGAAAAGCCAATTTTATCCTACTACAAAGGAATAAATTTTATTTAACTATCATGGTGGCTGAAACATTGAGAAGGTACCTCCAACTCAATCCCAATTAAGAGTCATCATTAACCCAACAAAATTAATTATAAGTATCACGGTGATGAGATTCAATTGACAATCCAGGTACTAGATACTCAAGTTGTCCATAACCGGGGACACGGCTAATCATGATCAGTTTGTACACTCTGCAGAGGTTTGCGCACTTTTCCCACAAGACTCGATCGCCTCCGCTTGATTCTCGCACTGCATGTTGTTTGAGAAACGGATGACCGAGACACAGTCTTTCAGAAACAGTCACTCTCTACTCTGGATGGACCGGTACACCTACTTCCCCTACATCTGCTAGTCCACCTCTTC
>NC_057811.1:177394208-177405575 GCF_018294505.1 Triticum aestivum
GCAAAAGGCGGGCGGCGGCGGCGGCTAGATGCGGCGGCGGCGGCGGGCTCCTCCGGCGGCGGTGATGGCGAAAACGGAGGGGGGGTATATATGGAGGGGGGTGCTCCGGCTTGGGGAAGGGGCTACCGAGGCGGCGGCGGCGTCGTGGCGCTCCCGGACTCCGGCGGCGTCTTGGGGAGGAAGGAGAGCGCGGGCGGGCCGTCGGTTGGGCTCGGCCCAGCCGGCGCGGGCGCGTTTGTTTGTTTTTTTTTTAAAGTTCCGCGGAAAATATTGCGTAGAAAAATAAATATAAATCTGAAAAATATGAAATAAACTTTCCCCGTCTAGTTAGAAAATCTAGAATAGGGTGAACATTTTTACAATCAAAAATAAATATTTTGAAAACATGCATATTTTTAAATGCAATAAAAATTGCAAATAAAATCCAATAAATTCCAAATAATGTTTTTAACATTTTTCCTCCAGTATTTTAATGTTTTTGGAGAAGTCATATTTTCTCCTCTCGTTTATTTAAAATCGAAATATTTTTCCGGAGAAAAAAATAATTAAAATCCCAATCCTCGTTTGAAAAATCAAATAAGAAAATTCGAGAAAATCCCCAACTCTCTCCGAGGGTCCTTGAGTTGCTTAGGATTTATCGAGGATTTGTCAAAATGCAAGAAAACATGATATGCAAATGATGATCTATGTATAACATTCCAAATTGAAAATTTGGGATGTTACAAAAGGTGTCCCATCTTTCGATGAGATGATGGATATCGCTTTGGTGGAAGTCGACTTTGACGATCCGACTACGAACGTGCGATGACGTCGTGCCTTAGACATCGCTAAACCAACTTCGAGAGGTTATTGACCACGCCGGAGCACGATCAACCTGACCACGAGGGCCTGTTTCCTGCGAGCAAACGAAGAACAAGCAAGAAACTGAGATTGCAATCTGGATATTGCGAATATAAGATGAAAGCTTTATTGATCAAGGTGGGGTTGTGTGACGCCTTTGTCTGGTCGTTGAACACAAACGAAGTACGCGAAGTTGCAGCTATGGCGAACTTTTAATCTAAACAAAACCCGAAGTCTAAACGACGCCCTAAGGGCTGTATATATGGAGGAAGAGGGGGGAATTTTGTGGCCCTTGGGGAAGGGGTCCGAAACCAACCCTATCTCTTGTTTCCCCACACATACGGACTCTAAAAACAGCCTATACTCAAGTATTTCGAAATTACATGGGCCTGGACCAATAATAAGGTGACGCAGCACCTAGAATAGCCTCTGGACGAAAGTTATGAAGTAGCATCTTGTATATTTCGTCCAAGGCTTCATGCACGCATTATGGTGGCTTCAACGTCCTGAAATCATCACTTGTAACTCCGTTCTTTTTCCCCATGCGCATGCCATCATCTCCATGCCTGTTTTTGCTCCAATGTTCATCCTTCTCAAAGCTAGGCCCTTCATTTGTAAGCAAAACAAATGTATCCAATTTAGGCAGCATCATATTCTCATGAACATTAGAATCATTACCAAGAAACGAAAGTACCTGGTAATTTAATTGGCGTGCGCGAGCTCTAGTAATTGGTCCAGTATGTATAGCAGCAGGGGCTGTGGGTGTAACAATGGTATTGATGTCCTCATCATCCTCCCCTTCTTGAAATGAAGTCGTCCTCGACGGAAGCTCATCTCCCTCACCCAAATAAGGCTTCAAATCTGCAATGTTAAAAGTGGGACTAACCCCAAAATCTGCAGGCAGCTCAAGTTTATATGCATTATCATTTATTTTCTCTAACACCTTAAAAGGACCATCAGCACGTGGCATTAACTTTGATTTGCGCAAATCAGGAAATCTATCCTTACGCAAATGTAACCAAACAAGATCTCCAGGTGCAAACACAACATGTTTTCTACCCTTATGTCCAGCAAGTTTATATTTAGCATTCATACGCTCAATGTTTTCCTTAGTTAACTCATGCATTTTTAAGATCAATTCAGCATGTTGTTTAGCATCAAAATTAACCTTCTCCGAAGATGGAAGAGGCAACAAATCAATAGGTGCACGAGGTAGGAAACCATACACAATTTCAAAAGGGCACATCTTAGTAGTAGAATGCAATGAACGATTATAAGCAAATTCAATATGAGGCAAGCATTCTTCCCACATTTTCTTATTATTCTTCAAAACAGCCCTAAGCATAGTAGACAATGTTCTATTGACTACTTCAGTTTGTCCATCAGTTTGGGGGTGACAAGTAGTACTAAAAAGCAGTTTAGTCCCCAACTTAGCCCACAAACATCTCCAAAAGTGGCTAAGAAATTTAGTATCACGATCTGAAACAATAGTATTTGGCACACCATGCAAACGAATAATTTCACAGAAGAACAAATCAGCAACATTAACAGCATCATCGCTTTTATGACATGGTATAAAGTGTGCCATTTTTTAGAATCTATCCACGACAACAAATATGCTATCCCTCCCCTTCTTTGTTCGAGGTAAACCTAAAACAAAGTCCATAGATATATCATCCCAAGGAACACTAGGTACAGGCAAAGGCATATATAAACCATGAGGATTGAGTCGTGACTTAGCTTTTTGACATGTAGTGCAGCGAGCAACAAAACGCTCAACATCCCGTCTCATCTTTGGCCAAAAGAAATGTGTAGCAAGTACGTCCTCCGTCTTCTTCACGCCAAAGTGTCCCATTAATCCTCCTCCATGCACCTCCTGCAACAACAAAAGACGAAGAGAGCTAGCTGGAATGCATAGCTTGTTAGCACGGAACACAAATCCATCATTAACGACAAACTTGTTCCAGGTTCTTCCTTCTTTACAATTCTGCAAAACATCTTTAAAATCAGCATCATGCACATATTGATCTTTGATGGTCTCCAAACCAAATATTTTGAAGTCAAGTTGTGACAGCATAGTATAGCGATGAGACAATGCATCAGCAATAACATTTTCTTTACCCTTCTTGTGTTTAATGACATAAGGGAAAGTTTCAATGAATTCAACCCATTTAGCATGTCTACGATTCAGTTTAGCTTGAGTTTTAATATGTTTCAAAGATTCATGATCAGAATGTATAACAAATTCTTTGGGCCATAAATAATGTTGCCATGTTTCTAAAGTCCGAACAAGAGCATATAGTTCTTTATCATAAGTAGAATAATTCAGACTAGGCCCACTCAATTTTTCAGAAAAGTATGCAACAGGTTTACCATCTTGTAATAACACACCTCCTAATCCAATTCCACTAGCATCACATTCAAGCTCAAAAGTCTTATTAAAGTCAGGAAGTTGGAGTAAAGGAGCATGTGTCAACTTATCTTTCAATACCGTGAAGGCTTCTTCCTGTGCGGTACCCCAAACAAAAGGCACATCCTTCTTTGTAAGCTCGTTGAGAGGTGCAGCAATGGTGCTGAAATCTCTCACAAAACGCCTATAGAAACCAGCGAGGCCAAGGAAACTCCTCACTTGTGTGACCGTTTTGGGCTGCGGCCAACTCTCAATAGCTTCAATCTTGGCTTTATCAACTTCAATTCCCTGTGGAGTAACAACATAGCCAAGAAAAGATACTCGGTCGGTGCAAAAGGTGCACTTCCCAAGGTTACCAAACAAACGTGCATCACGTAGAGCAATAAAAACAGCACATAAATGTTCCAAATGTTCTTCCAAAGATTTGCTATAAATCAGTATATCATCAAAATAGACTACCACAAATCGTCCAATAAAAGCACGTAAAACTTCGTTCATTAGTCTCATGAAAGTACTAGGTGCATTAGTTAACCCAAAAGGCATGACTAACCACTCATATAAACCAAACTTAGTTTTAAATGCTGTTTTCCATTCATCTCCCAGTTTCATACGAATTTGATGGTATCCACTACGCAAATCAACTTTGGAAAATATTGTAGAGCCACTCAATTCATCAAGCATATCATCTAGCCTAGGAATAGGATGACGATAACGAATAGTAATGTTATTAATGCCTCTACAATCAACACACATACGCGATGTACCATCCTTTTTAGGCACAAGTATAATAGGAACAACACAAGGACTAAGAGATTCGCGTATATAACCTTTGTCGAGCAGCTCCTGTACTTGACGCATAATCTCTTTCGTCTCCTCTGGATTGGTACGGTATGGTGCACGGTTGGGTAGCGATGCACCGGGAATTAAGTCAATTTGATGCTCAATCCCTCGAATAGGTGGTAATCCCGGTGGCACGTCTTGTGGAAAGACGTCAGCGAACTCCTGCAAAATGTTAGTGACAGCAGGGGGCAAAGAGGAAGGCACGTCCTCGAATGAAAATAATGCCTCTTTGCACACAAAAGCATAGCAAACAGATTTGTTGAAATCTAGCTCATCAATATCAGATTTTGTGGCAAGTAAACATGCACTTTTCAATTTAATTTCAGAAACAACACTAGATGATTTATTATTAGGTTTCATTTGTTGCTCAAATTCTTTTGCCACAATCTGATTTTCACTCTTATTTTTCTCTTGTTTTGCTTTATTAGCTCTATTAATGTCATCTTTCAAAATGGAATCAGGAGTCATAGGAAGCAAAGTAATATTTTTATCCTTATGAACAAGAGTATATTGATTGTTTCTACCATGGTGTACAGAGTTTTTATCAAATTGCCATGGTCTACCAAGTAATAAGGAACATGCTTGCATGGGTACCACATCACAATCAACATAATCAGCATATGTAGAGATACTAAAATGCACACGAACAGTACGTGTTACCTTAACCTTGCCGCTGTTGTTGAACCATTGGATGTAGTAAGGATGTGGATGTGGTCTTGTGGTGAGAGATAGTTTCTCCACCATCTCCATGCTAGCCAAGTTGTTACAGCTCCCTCCATCTATGATGACGCGAACAGAACGTTCCTTCACAACTCCCTTTGTATGGAACAAATTATGCCTCTGATTTTGCTCTGCTTGTGTGACCTGCACACTCAAAACACGTTGAGCAACTAAACATTCATACCTGTCAGCGTCTTCAGGAGCCATGTATTGCGTCTCATTTTCAGAACCATCTCCACCATGTTCTTCACGTGTAATAAGAGCCAAAGTCTCCTCATCATAGTCACTAGCGGACTCATACCCACCATCCTCAGTAGCAATCGTTACACGCTGAGATTTGCATTCTCGCGCATAATGTCCTCTTCCCTTACAACGACGACAAATAATATCACTTGTGTGCCCTGTTGATGCCATGGAAGAAGAAGAGCTCTGTGTAGGCCCGGCAGGTGCGCTCTTGGCAGATAGTGGTGGTTGTGCCTGCTTTCTTGTATCACGGCTGGAGGTGGAACCTGATGGAGGTGCTGGTGCAGTGGAAGTAGAAGATGCACGCGGTGTCCATGATGAAGGTCGTCCTGCAGAAAAGTTAGTTCGCGCCAATGCTTGTCGATCCTGCACTTCACATTCAGCTTTACAAGCAAGATGGAATAAACGAGTGATATTAGTATACTCCTTATACTCTAGAATGGTCTGAATCTCTCTATTTAAACCACCCATAAAACGTGCAAGCATAGCTTCATTCTCCTCAACAATACCACATCTAATCATGCCAGTTTGTAATTCCTGATAATATTCTTCTACAGAATTTTTCCCTTGTCGTAAACGCTGCAGTTTTTGAAGCAATTCACGCTGATAATATGGTGGAACCCAACGAGTACACATAGCAGTTTTCAAAGCAGCCCAAGTAGCTGGAATAGGATATAATCTACAATGTTCAGACCACCATACACATGCAAAACTAGTGAAAGCACAAACAGCAGCAGCAACCCGTCTCTCCTCGGGATATTGTAAACATGTAAAACGTTGTTCAGTTTCTAACTCCCAAGTAAGATATACATCAGGAATGTATCTACCCTCAAACAGTGGAATATTCAATTTCAGTTTAGGAACATGGTCATGATCTCATACCTGAGGTGGTGGTGCAGGCCTACCGTTGCGAATATATACCTGAGGTCGACCTGCTGGAGGTGGTGCTGGTGGCTGCACGTAGTTCTGATTTTGATCAACCTCATCCTCATAATCGCCCGCATAATCGTCATCCTCCTCAGCCGCCGCAGTAGCAGGAGCCAAAGAAGCATCAACAGTAGGTGCAGCGGCACCCGAATTTTGACCAGTCTCAATTGGAACGCGCTGTGCTTGTCCCACTTGATTTGGAAGGCGGCGTTGGAGATGTGGTTGTTGTTGTTGTTGTAGAGGTGCGACAGGTTCAGCCGGTGGTGGTTGGGGAAGACGCTTGAGCAATTCATTAAACCTGTTATCCAGCTTTGTCTCAATCGACTTCTCCACGGCATCTATCTTCTCCATAGCCTCTTCAAATCCGTTTAGCACATCTCCCACCTGGCCACTCATTATTTGCTGAAATTTATCATGCAACCCCTTGTTCGTCATGTTCTCCCAATCAGTCTCATCGGCTTGTGATCCTGCCATGGTTAGCAGCAATAGAAACACAAAAGAATATGATCCTACAGACTACTAGGAAGTGGTGGTGATGGTGGTGTGTCACAAATCCTTCAAGCGAATCTCAAATTCTTACCAGTTCTTACCCAACAGCAGGTGGTGATCGGCAACCGTTGTAGTCAAAACTCTCAAAGCTTGGATAGAGCGATTACCAGGGAGAGTCAAACGCACGACGTAGATGTATGTGGAGCTGGGAAGGCTTATAATATGGTAGCAAAAAGGGTCAGCAATAATCAATTCAGATATGCAAAGTTGAATAAACGCTCAACGACGGTACTGTGCTGGTCCTAGGCTAGACCGTGCTAGAGACGCGAGCCTAGAACACTAACAAAATCACGGCGCTGCACGTAAACAAGGGAGGAGCACACTCTGAATTTTTTTTCACTTTTTTTCCCTCTTTTTTTTGCTCCGCAACAATTTTTTTTCGAAAAAGTGTACAAATGGTCTAAAAACTGCCTAGCCAGAATTTTCCAGACTTAGTTTTTTTTTGAAACTGGAACTATTTTTCTACTGCGGGTAACACAAAAGTTTGGGAGTCCTTCTCTGTCATGACTCGGAGTATGGCGTGATCTGGAAATCCAAAACAGAGTAACAAAATACTGGACTTGGACTAGGACTGGTGGCGGAGATGAATCTGGTGGAACTCGGACTGGTGGCGGAGATGAATCTGGTGGAACTCGGACTGGTGGCGGATATATGTTGCAGGTGTACTCGGATTGGCGTGATGGCAGCGGATATGTGGTGGCGTATATGGACTCGGATTGGCGGTGAATATGTGGTGGTGGTATATGGCAGCGGCGATGAAGTTGGTGCGGTGGTGGTATATGGCAGCAGCGATGATGATGATGCGGTGGTGATATATGGCAGCGGCGACGTGACAACCTGTGAACAGAACTCGAAACTCTAAAGGACTAGACGCTAAGACCAGCAACTTGACATGATGATGCAACCGCAAATTCAACAAAGCAAACACAGAAAAGATTATGCAAAGGCTCAGATTGGTTCGGATAGGATGAACTAACCCTAAATTTTTTTTGGCTTTTTCGTGGACTATAGGTATGAAGAACAAACTCGATCTAAACTACGAAAAACTATAAAATCTCACCGAGCAACCTGGAAATCTTATACCACTAGATAGAGGCAAAGGTGTCCCGTCTTTCGATGAGATGATGGATATCGCTTTGGTGGAAGTCGACTTTGACGATCCGACTACGAACGTGCGATGACGTCGCGCCTTAGCAATCGCTAAACCAACTTCGAGAGGTTATTGACCACGCCGGAGCATGATCAACCTGACCACGAGGGCCTGTTTCCTGCGAGCAAACGCAGAACAAGCAAGAAACTGAGATTGCAATCTAGATATTGCGAATATAAGATGAAAGCTTTATTGATCAAGGTCGGGTTCTGTGACGCCTTTGTCTGGTCGTTGAACACAAACGAAGTACGAGAAGTTGCAGCTATGGCAAACTTTTAATCTAAACAAAACCCAAAGTCTAAACGACGCCCTAAGGGCTGTATATATGGAGGAAGAGGGGGGAATTTTGTGGCCCTTGGGGAAGGGGTCCGAAACCAACCCTATCTCTTGTTTCCCCACACTTATGGACTCTAAAAACAGCCTATACTCAAGTATTTCGAAATTACATGGGCCTGGCCCAATAATAAGGTGACGCAACACCTAGAATAGCCTCTGGACGAAAGTTATGAAGTAGCATCTTGTATATTTCGTCCAAGGCTTCATGCACGCATTATGGTGGCTTCAACGTCCTGAAATCATCACTTGTAACTCCGTTCTTGTTCCCCATGCGCATGCCATCATCTCCATGCCTGTTCTTGCTCCAATGTTCATCCTTCTCAAAGCTAGGCCCTTCATTTGTAAGCAAAACAAATGTATCCAATTTAGGCAGCATCATATTCTCATGAACATTAGAATCATTACCAAGAAACGAAAGTACCTGGTAATTTAATTGGCGTGCGCGAGCTCTAGTAATTGGTCCAGTATGTATAGCAGCAGGGGCTGTGGGTGTAACAATGGTATTGATGTCCTCATCAATTAATATGTGCCTCCAACTAATATAGTAGTAGTACAGTACTTAGGCACGTACTCCATAACATCACCGTGCATTGCACGTACAACATTTAGTGGTAGTACGTAGTAAGAGACAAATGTCACCCAAGAGTTCCCTTCTCGACCTACTTTTGGGTGTTTGGTAGAGTGTATGGAGGGTGCATGAGTCCACACTAGTTTAGCACAAATACACTAGAAGCATGCATGAAGAGAGCATGCATGAAGAGGGGTGTTGAGTTGAGCATGCATGAAGAGGGAACAACTATGCTGAGACGAGAACGCAACCAAACACACCCTATATGCCACGCATGTTCATACCATTTGTGCCTTTCTACTTCACTTACTGCGCTACATTACTCAGGTTCGTACGTCCACTCCTGGGTACATGTCCGTCTCGTAGTTCCAGTCCCACGTGTTCTTCATATAGATGGAACGATCCTTGCATAACACGTGCACCTTGATGCTAGATGTCTCGCGTGTTGGCAAAAGGATGAACAAAGCTCACGTAAAAAAAATAGAGTGGAAGAACATAGATTCCGGACGACCGAGAAGGAGCAAGGAACCTCGTGGTGGAGCGTCTGCACTCATAATATTTAATATTATTCAGCGATATAAAATTAACCAATCATCTCCACAGTGGACTGGAAGAGTACGAAACACGGCAGCCCAGTGTAGTTACATCATACTAGTACATGGCTAACCCACGCTATCACCATATTTCTTGGCTTCCGTGCGACACCTATCTCTAGTAATCCAGCAGCCTGTATCGCTTCTCCCTCCTCGTCTCTATCAAAGTGCGGCGGGCTGGCGTTTCTTCCGTCTATTGAGGTCGGTTAACTATCACATGTTAGCGACATGCCAAGAGCATTCTAAAAAAATTCCTTTCACAAAAAGAAAAAAAATCCTTTGACGTATGAATTTGCCTGTATGCTTTGAGCAACTTGCATGTCCTATACTGCTCCTGTTTGATACTCTAACTTAGCTAGAGGTTAGACTAACTCATGACTAACCCTAGACTAACTGTAGCCAAAGAGGTGTTTGGGTGACAGGGTTAGATTGACAATAAATGCACTTTATGGAGAGAGAAAAGTGATTTTTCAGTGGTCCCAATGAGAACTATCTCCAGTTAGCACCTCTTGGGTGAGATAGTTTTTTTTGGTGGGTTCGGTGCAACTTGCTCCAATTTAAACCCTCATGATTGGATACTTTAGGGCTATTTGAGCCCCAACTAGCTCAAACTAACTCTAACCCATGGATCCAAACAGGGCCTATGGCCAGTCTCGACGCGGAGCAATCGCGTGCACCGGGAAGCGGCGCTCTCTCGGCCGTCGCGCCACTTCAAAGCCGGCGCCAGTGAGAGGTCGCCTCCGCTCTGGCCGGGCATTAATGCGGCACTGACGCTCCAGGGCGACGCTGACCGTTTCACGCGGGAAGCGCGCGCTGGCAAGGG
Organism: Triticum aestivum; assembly: GCF_018294505.1. NCBI lineage: Eukaryota > Viridiplantae > Streptophyta > Magnoliopsida > Poales > Poaceae > Triticum > Triticum aestivum. The sequence goes on from NC_057811.1 coordinate 177,404,208, forward strand.
AGTATAGGTTTTGAACCGTTTCAGGTGTAGTACTGGTAGTTTGCAAAACTACTCAATTATTGCACTCATTTTCCTAAGAAATTGTGGTAAAAAACATTACTCCACAGCCCGCTTCCCTTCTCCTTCCTCTTCCACCGCCCGCGCACGTCCGCGGGAAGCGACCGGTCAACCCTTATATAGGAGTGCTAGCACAAAAAGATGCATGCATGACCACTAAAATTTCCATATTAAAGCGCCGCTCTGGCGTGAGTATGGCGTATGTTGTTACCTTCGGCGGCCCCATGGCTACCGGGCGACGGTGACAAGAGAAGAGGCGGCGGGAGGGGAATGAATGCAGCTACTGTTTGGGTTCGCCTTCCGGCTTAAATAAATGCGCAGCATCACGTGTACCCGCGGGTGCACAAATTGTAACATACGTGTCTGCTTAAGTGGGCGTCACGTAACTGGTGTGTGTGTGAGAGAGATTCTGAGAGACAGAGTGCGTGTGTGCGACTCTACTCTTCGGACATGTACTCAACCTTTTGCATAGGGATATAAGTATAATGGTATTTACTTTAGCTAGTGATTTACGTGGCCATGTTAACGTGGTTGTGTCAAAAAAATGTCACTTCCTGCTCGTGATTTGCGTTATATAATTACAAGCAAGATTCTCGTGCATTGCATGGAACATCAATATGCATTTTTTACAGAACACCTGTTGTGATTAACCCACGCAGGAGTAATCCCATGTGTACAAACTAATGATATCTCGAGAATTTTATCAGAAAACTGGTATCTCGAGAATGTCATCGAAAAAATGAAAGATGAGAGATAAGGCGAGGAGGAGTGGAGCGTGGTGTTGACTGGTGGTCGGAATGGGCGGAGGCATGGGGATGGACGGCGCCGGCAGGCGGCAGCGGCCACCATGCATGCTAGATTGTTCCAGAGACTTATTCATTTTTTAATTGCTGAGCAATGAGGTTGCGGGAGATAATGATGTGGAGAGAGGTGCGGGTATCTTTTGTAAAATTATCATAGTTTGCTTTCTATCCTCAGATATAGATCATACGGTCTGTATTACAAGATGGCTGGCACACCATCACCGCCAACTCGTTTTTTATAAGGGTACAGATGATAAGTTTGCTGACTACTAAAGTAAAGTGGAATTTGTCCATGTTATGCAAGTAAATAAAGGTGATTGTTTATCATACGGGTAAGGTTGGATGAAGGGTGGTAGGAACAAATGCTCCGCCTAGAGCATGTGTGTGTGAGATGGAGTCTTAGTGTGTGTGGGGTGTGTGTGTGTGAGAGAGAGAGAGAGAGAGGAGAGAGAGAGATATGGAGTCTTAGTTTGTGTGTGTGAGAGAGAGAGATGGAGTCTTAGTGTGT
>NC_057811.1:177406478-177438096 GCF_018294505.1 Triticum aestivum
GGGGGGGTAGCTAGAAGGAGATTGTTAAGTGTGTGTGTTTTACCCATCCAGGCGGAAGTTATGTGCACAAAAGAGGAGAACGATTCGATGTGGCGTTAGGATTGAGGGTAATTAACTACGTATGGAGACATAGATACCTTGAACGTGCATGTGTGAGAGGTATACATGTATACGTGGGATGTGTGTGTGTGTGTGCGCGCGCGCATGATCGAGATAAAAGAAAGAAGACATAAGTCATAAGATCAACGACATGGGAGAGACGGATCGGTATGACAATATGCATGCATGTGAGAATGCAGGGAAGAAGGCCCGATAATTGAGCATGTGTTTTTGTCTTTAAGAGATAGTGGCGTGGGCTGGAGCATGCATCTATGCCGAGCAGAGGGAGTGAGGCGCAACGATTGTGCAAAAGAGAGCAACCTATAAATGCATATGTATGGAGAGACATATATAGTGTGGGTGATAGGAAGCAAGACTCCGTGCGAGAAAGAAATATTGATGGAGAAACTACAGATAGATACAGAGATGGAGATGCTAGCTAGAGGGTCATCCGCTAGTTTGGGTGTTGGAGATGACCGTCGGGTGGTTCAAAGGGTGAAGTTATATATGTGTGTGAGAGGGCACTTGACTGCATGTAGAGAGAAACATATGTAGTGTGCGTGATAGGAATCAAGAGTGAGGGCGAGAAAGAAGTTTGATGGAGAAACAGATAAATAGAAAGATAAAGATGCTAGCTAGTGTGCGTTAGAGATAGGAGTCGAGTGGATCAGAAGGCTGGGTTATGTGTGTGGGTGTGAGAGAGATAGAGAGAGGGTGCATGTGAGTCACATACAAATAGATATCAGAGAGAAATGAGATCCAGAGAGACAGAGTTTTATGTCTGCGAGAGAGAAAGATATTTCACAATGAGGGTGATAGCTAGAGAGACATACGAGGGAACACAAGATATCTCTAGGGAGAGAGGGTGTGTGTGAGCGACATACAAGAGAACAAGGGAGAAATATGAGACCCTGGGAGACAGAGTTTGTGTTTGTGTGTGAGAAAGAGACATTGAAGAGGAAGAGTCGTAGGTTCTCATATCTAAGGAGCGAAGATAGTTAGAGACACATAGCAGGGAGAATCATAGTTAGAGACACATAGCAGGGAGCAAGATATACTTAGAGAGAGATAGAGTGATGAAGGTCGAGGGAGAGAGTACTGTCAGTGTGTTACGAAGATAAAAGATCATTGTCGACATACAGGTAGCACGAGAGATACCTGAGAGACGATGAACGCGTATAGGTCTAGAGAGATAGTCCTATATAAGCATGAGTGATAGCTATATGAGACGAATATCTGGATTAAAGGGGATTCAAATATTTAAACTGGAGATCACGACATCGATAATATCATAACGCAAATTGGTGTATCAAACATGCATATTCATTTGAATTTGGGCACACGTGTAATGTTATATAGTTTATCAATATTGGTGATCCATAGATTCTTCAATTACAAACAATGCATGGTTTATATGAAATTAATGTCTAAACGGGATTACACTATATGTTGCGTGTGTGAAACACATTATACATGTTTGAGAAGTAAAAAAAACCCGCATGAAACACACATTAATTGGAGACAGTTAGCGAGGAATGCATACATTGGATTTCAACATAAAGTGGTTTCAAATATTTGAAAATCCAAATTGATGGATACAACCTTATGAATCTGAGATCATGCCATTTGTAAACCCTAGTAGTAGCACAGATTGGGATGACCTAAATATGTCAAACTAAAATTCGAAGATATCAAATTTATTTTGTTTCCCTCAACTAATAAATTGCTTTCATGTGAAGTTCTCAACTATAAAAGCACTTGTGTGGTGGTGGGGCTACTACTAGGGTGTAGGCGACATGAGATTTGAACGTGTGAGGCATAATGTAGTAATGTTAGATGCTCAATGTACTAATGTTAGATGCATAGTTATTTCGTGCTTAACAGAAGCTTTATTTTGCTGTTATGAATCATACTGTACTAACGATGGAAGCAAGCATGCTTATATACTACATATAGCAAACAAATTCTCCAGTTGTGTAGCAAGCATATTGGTTTTGTGAAGCATGCATAACTTTGTTGTTGTGTAGGAAGCATCGTTCTTATGCATATATAGGAAGCAAAATAGAGAAATACCAGATACACAATTTACAACAGTTGAAACAAATTACATGTTGGAAGCTCCCATTACATTTGTTTCAACAATAAAGAAAATAAGCTTCGAAAACAACGGAATTTTGTTTCTCACAACAATTACATGTGAAAACAATATCTGAGTCAGGCAAGTTCACATCTAACATGGATGCCCACGGGCAAAGAGTTGAAGCATCAGCATGGCTGGCAGACGTATAAGGTGGTGGAAGCAACGAACAACTAACGATAGGGCTACAGTCGAGGCCGAGTGAATTGCAGAAAACCACCACATTTCAGCTTAGGTTTGCAGAAAACACTCTTCTACATTTTTGCTGCAAAAAACACTAATTTTTTTCTAATCTTTTGCAGAAAGCACCAAACCTCCTGTTCGGGCAGTTTAAGCACTATTATGATAGGTGGGACCCTGTCTTGTCGGCGTGGCGTCACGGCCGTGAGCTGACGCCATGTAACGGTGCTACAGTGCCCACCGACGCCCCCGCTAGGTCAAGAGACCAGATCGAATTGACACTTCTCCCGCATCTGGAAATTTCCCCACCATCCCCACGACGGCGCGCTCTCCTCTCTCTTTGTCTCATTCATGGCAACGGCGAGCCCGGACGCCGGCGGCGGAGTGGATGGCGGAGGTGGCGATGGTGCAGGAGGGTTGCTTGGCGGCGGAGATCCAAAGCCACCCGAGGAGGTCTGCGGGAGCTCTAACCCTAGCCAGGCCCCACGGAGCAGACCACCGTCCCCGTCGCTGGAGTACCATGTCGCCGGCGCTCTGGCCCGTGCTGTGCAGGCTACTCCGTCGAGGAGCCACCACTGGGCATCTGCATTCGGCGGTGTGGAGTAAGATATCTCCTCTGCCTCCCCCACCCCCCTCATTTTCTATCGATTCCATAGTTAGGGTTAGGTGTGTAAATAAAAAATGGTTCTTTTGCCTAGTACTAAGTGTTCATCTGCTCTGTAAATTAGATTGTAGTGATATTAGTATGCTCTGTTTAGGAGACAATATAGTGATAATTTTTTAGTTCAGTAGAGAGTGCTATTCCCATGCTCTGTTTAGTAAACAAATAGCTATGCACTTTTTTAGTATCCATGTAGAGTTGATTTTAATCGCTATTTGGGTTAGGATGCACTGTTTATTTAGTAGACATTAGGGTCACAGTTTGCTCTTATTTAAATTGGTATGCATTGTATATTTTAAATTGGTCACTTGTATTGTTTGTAGTTAGTACTATACTGTTTAATTAATAAGTATAAGAATTGTTCCTTTTTGTAGCTTGTCTGATGATGTTTGGGAGGTTAGACTGCACTTTCATGATATGGATAACTTGGAAAGGACTATGTGTGTTTCAGACATCACTTTTTACAATCTGTTAGCACTCATAGAGACAGAAGGATATGGAAGTAAAGACTATATGTATTATGTGAGGGATGCTGGGTTGGGAGTAGCTGGTTTGGAGGAGATATGTGATGATGACGAGGTGGATGAGATGCTGGATGACATTGCCAATAAAGATCAGAACATAGTAAACCTGACAATAGTTAGGGGTAGTGAGCTCAGACCTGCAGATATAAACAGAGGTTATGTTTGTGATCAGCAAGTTCCTATAGGCAATGTTGGAGAGAGCATTAGTTGAGGAGCATGGAGATCCAAGTCACCATCCAAAGTATCAAAAAGAGATGCAGTAGTTGAGGAGCCTGAACCAATCCAGTTTTTCTCCACACTGTAGAGCCACAATGTTGATATGGAGCAAGGCAATGAAGCAGATGTTGATATTGAGCAAGGCAATGGAGATGATGTTGACATGGAGCAACATGAGTTAGAAAGAAGTATGGAGCTTAGAAGGAGATAAAAAATTCAGAGATTTAAGCAGCATCAGAAGAATGTTGAGAGGGTGCAGGCAGTGAAAAAAAAACTTCCTGTGCTACTAACTGAAGATGACTCTGACTTGGAGGAAGATGAGGATTTCATGGCTGAGCTAAGGAGGCAGAGAGAGGACCCACTCTTACACTTTGAAGGTGACACAAATGTAGATGAACCTTATGAGATACAAGAGGAAGTGCATGAGGAAAATGCAGAGCAAGAGGAGCATGGAGATCATGAGGAACTTGAAAAGGAGGTGCTACCACAGGGGAAAAAGAGGAAGAAGTTGAAAGTAAGAAAGGGACCAACCACAAGATCACATGCTATTTTGGAGCAACAGTTTGAGGATGTTTGGGTACCATCATCTGATGAGGATCTAGATCCCGGTGATTTGAAGGAGGAGCAAGATGATGGGGCTGTACCCCTAGCATTTGTGCTAGGCAGTAAGTCTAGGGCTAAAAACCCCAAACCAAGGGTATGGTATCATGAGGATAGAGAGAGCCCAGAGCTGCAGTTTGCTAAGAAGCTATGCTTTGATAATGTGTACCAATTTAGAAGGGCACTTCTCACTTTCCACATAGCACAGAACAGAAACTATCAGTTTCATAGGAACTGCAATGACAGAATTATAGTTGTGTGCACACATGAAGACTGCCCTTTCTTCATTGCAGCTTCTGTGGTGGGAAAAGAGAAAACTTTGTGCATTAGGAAAACAAATTTGCTGCACACATGTCCAGCTGTAGCAGAGAGCACCAAGGTGACTACAAAGTGGGTTACACATCAAGTTTTAGAAGCAATAGGAACAGACCTGAACACACCAATAAGTACAATAATGCAAAATCTAAAGAGCAAGTATGGAGTTGAGATCAGCACTCATATGGCCTACAGGGCTAAGAACAATGCTATTAAGGTGGTGCAAGGAGATCAGAGGGGGTAATACACCAGGATCAGGGATTACTTGTAGGCTGTGTTAGGCACCAATCCAGGTAGTAGGTGCATTATCACTACTAAGTTCCTAAAAGACCATCCAAGCATCAATCCAAGGTTCCATGGTTTGTTCATATGTTTGAATGCTTGCAAGGAGGGATTTCTGAATGGATGCAGACCATTCATAGGTGACTACTAAACTGTGTTATATATGACATAAGTGTGGTGCACCATACTTTGTTTATAACATATCTTGTGTGCCATTGTAGGTTTGGATGGATCTTTCATCAAGCTCTCTACTGGCCAAAAATTCCTTGCTGCCACAGGAAGGGATGGCAATAATATCTATCCCATTGCCTTTGGAGTTGTGGACAAAGAAGACACAAAGAGTTAGACCTGGTGGTTTCTCACAGAACTGAAGGCAGCTATTGGTGGAGAATCTGGGAGATTTGGTTTTTACACCATAATCTCTCATAGACAGAAGGTATTATAGAATTTGCTTAGTATTACTAGTCCATAGTAATTGCTTACTAGTAGTTCATAGATTTTGATTAGTATTAGTTAATATCCATTGCTCATTACTAGTTGATATAAGTAGTTCATAGTAATTTCTAGAAGTAGTTAATATTCATTGCTCATTACAAGTTGATATAAGTAGTTCATAGTAATTGCTAGAAGTAGTTAATATTCCTTGCTTATTAGTAAGTTTGGTAATTTCTCCAAATAGGGTCTTCTAAAAGCTGTGAGCCAAGTTTTCCCCAATTGCCCCCAAAGATTCTGCCTTAGACACATCTACCAAAACTTCCAGATTGCTGGTTTTAGGGGGTCAGAATTAAACAAGTACACGGATAAAGCAAGTTACACCTATACTGAACATGGCCATCTTGCTGCAATGGATGGTCTTAAAGTAGAGTGTAAGGCTGCCTGGACTTGGTTAAATAAAATTCCTAGACATGCTTGGGCTAGATATGCCATGGACTTCAATTGCAAAACTGACCTAGTTGTCAACAATATTAGTGAGGTGTTAAACAAGATGATATTAGATGTGAGGGGTAAACCAATAAAGACCATGGTAGATGGAATCAGGACTAAGTTGATGGTCAGGTTCAATACAAATAGGAGTAAGACACAGTTAGCCAAGTAGGAAATATGCCCAACATATGTTGTGTTACTTGAAGAAGCAAAGAAACACTCTAGGAACTGTCAAGCATTGATGGTTGGGCCAAATATTTACCAAGTGACAAGCAATGAGAATACCTATGCAATTAACTTGCAGCACAAGACATGTGAGTGCAAAAAATGGGATATGACTGCAGTGCCATGCAATCATGCAGTCTCTGCTATTACCAAAGCCAAATTAAGGCCTGGAGATTTTGTGCATGACTTCTTCAAAAAGCCTATGTATCTGGCAGCATACAGTCCCATCATATTTCCTGTACCTAGACCTGACCTCTGGCCTAAGACCAAAACTAGAGACATAGAACCCCCAGTTTTCAAGGATAAACCAGGGAAGAAGCAAACCAAAAGGAGAAGGAGCCAGTTTGAGCCACCAGCACCTAAAGATACATCTAGGATGGCATCAATTACATGCAGCAATTGCAATCTTGTGGGTCACAGATACACATCTTGCCACAAAACACTAAAGCCAGGTCTAGTAATGAGAAAGAACAAGCATGAGGTTAGTCTTTGTTGCCATACTTGTTGCCATCTATTTCTGTTTTGTACCACTTGAATGTATTAACTTGCTACCATTTTCAAATGCAGTCAAACAGGACAGAGGAGGGTACTGATGATGATATATACCTAGGGTAGGGTCATAGGCCTGACCTATACGCCCTACCCAAGGTCACTACCCTAGAAGCAAAGAAGCCCAAGAGACAACAAGGAGTGCCCAGTGAAGGCGTCGAGTGCAATCCACTCGACCAATCAATCACTCGGGTACCCCTCCTTCCTGATGTCATTCGACCATACAAGAAACCACTCGACCTACTGAAGACCAGGAGTCACTCAGAACTGCAACGGTCGGGCATTCACTCCGTAGTCTTTAAGATCATTAATAGCACTTATGGCTGGTGTTATCAGTAACGCCCCGTCTTTATGTACATTGAACTCCTTGTAATTGGGGATGGCTGGGGTCCTGGCGCACTCTATATAAGCCACCCCCTCCTCCGGGACAAGGGTTCGCACCCCCTGTAACACACACTCCCATAATCCAGTCGACCGCCTCAGGGCACCGAAACGTAGGGCTTTTACCTGCTCCGAGAGGGGCCTGAACTCGTAAACACTTGCGTACAATCTCACCGTAGCTAAGACCTTGCCTCCTCATTCTTACCCCCTATACTTACTGTCAGACTTAGAACCACGACAGTTGGCGCCCACCGTGGGGCAAAGCGTCTTAGCGACTTCCGGCGAGGTTGCATTTTCTTTGATCTTCATCAGCATGGTTTCCGGCGGCGGTTTGGTCATGGGCCGCGAGTTCCGACTCAGCGCGCTCACTTTCGTCGCCGACGACTCCGCCTGGCTCCAGGATGCCCCCCTCGATGTCGAGGCTCTCCCAGTTCGTGGCTCGTCGCACTTCCGCGTGAGTTCCTGCGGCGTCCTCCTTCGGCAGCCGTCTTCCCCGTACCAGTCGGTCATCGCGTCATCGTCTCACTCTGCTGGATGCCGCCGCAAGCGGTCTGGGCGTTCGCGGCTCCAGCGGTGGGTGAGACACGTGGTGGCTCGTCAGGCGTTCACCCCACAAGTCGCAGCGATCGAGCCCGACGTATTTCCCAGCGGATCGGTCGACCTGTCGACTGATTTCACAGATACCTTTTCCGAGAGCGGGAGTTGTGACCTCGCGGCGAAGGTCCTCATGGTCGACTCCCATCGCGGTCCACCTGGTTTTCGTCGCAACGGAGACGGCGGTAGAAGCGACTGCCCGTCATTCGGCCATGAAGAGTATCAGCCCCAGCCTCTCAGTTCGCAGCAGAGAGAGGAGCTGCATCTCTGTAACGTGGAGGCTCTCCAGTGACCCCCCATCATAGGGGAAACAGCTGAGGCCCGGGCCTTGGAGGCAGTGCGCCTGGCCACGCTGGCTTAGCGCACTCGTCTGGAGAATCTCCAACATTCTCTCGACGAGCGTGCTCGTCGACTGATCCCCAAGTCCAGTCGACATCCACGGCAATTGTTTCCACCGGAAACTTAGGTATTCGGCACACCGATTCAGAATCTTGCAGCTGTTGCGTGTATCGCAGAGTCCATTCAGCCGTCCCGTTCGGAGCCTGGAAGAGGCTTGGAACAGATCAGAGCGTTGCTCCGAGAAGCAGGAGACCAGAACTCCGCTGTGTCCCAGTCGCGGAACAGAATCCACAGCAGATCGGTAAGAGCAGACACCATTCAGTCGGCACACAGTCCTAGGTCGCCTTTATGGCATGGAGGTTGTGATCACCGCCAGGATCGGCACCTGGGAAGAGCTCATGGAGAATATGATCGTGAGTACGCCTGCGACAACCACCGTCGAGCGCCTTCACCCCTTCCGAGGGACGGGTCATACGCGCCCCGACGATATGATGACAAGCGTCCTTATGGGAATGACCGAAGAGTTCCAGTCGACCCTAGAGAGCCCGGCTTCGACGCAAGGTCTGTCCTTGTGCAGGGTTTGGCTGACCGGAACAGAGCATACAGAGAAGGGCTGGATCGAGACAGACCCAGTGGAAGCAGAGTCCACGTTTCCAGCCCAGAGTGTTTTGGAAGAGCCATCAGAGCCGCTGAGATTCCTCATAACTTCAGACTGGCGACTGGCGTCAGTAAGTTCACAGGAGAGTCGAAGCCTGATACTTGGCTTGAAGACTACCGAGTGGCTGTGCACATTGGTGGCGGCAGCAATGAGGTGGCCAGGAAGCACCTTCCTCTGATGCTTGAAGGTTCTGCCAGGGCTTGGCTGAATCAGTTGGCCCCTGGGAGCATTTTGAGTTGGGATGAGTTAGCCCGAGTGTTCACCAGAACGTTTGAGGGCACCTGCAAAAGACCTGCTGGTCTACTGAAGTTTCAGCATTGCGTGCAGAAACCGAATGAAACCTTGAGAGACTATATCCAGAGATGGATCACTCTGCACCACATAGTGGAGAATGTGTCGGATCACCAAGCAGTCTGTGCCTTCAAGGAAGGCTTTCGCTACAGAGAGCTACTCTGAAGTTCGGTCGGACTGGAGATATGTCTTTGACTCGGATGATGGAGATTGCCACCAAGTACGCTAATGGCAAAGAGGAGGACCGACTCCGGAGCGGTAAGCACAAAACAGTCGCCCAGGACACCGGAGGAGGAAATTCCGGCCGGAAGCAGAAGCGAAAGGCTGAGGCAGCAGGTCCTGCCGAGGCAGCAGTGTTGAATCAAGGAAAGTTCAAAGGGAAGCCCAAAGGACCTTGGATCCCTAAGAAGGTGAAGGACCAGGAAGGAAATGATGTGATGGATTTGCCGTGTCATATTCACACCAAGAAGGATGAGGAGGGGAACCTGATTCTCCCCAAACATACCACTCGACAATGTCGACTCCTAATCCAGAACTTTCGAGAAAGTAAACCCAGTGATAAGGACAAAGAGTCCGAGAAGGAAGAAGAAGATAAGGATGATGATGATGGTTACCCCAATATCAATGCCACCTTCGTGATTTTTGCCGATATCGAGAGCAAAAGTCGACTGAAGGTCATTAACAGAGAGGTGAACAGGGTTGCTCCAGCAACACCAAAGTATTTGAAGTGGTCAAAAACCCCATTACATTCGACCAGTCCGACCACCCGGCACGCGTAGCCACCCCTGGGCGGCAAGCGCTAGTGGTCGACCCAGTTGTGGGAGGCACACGACAGACCAAGGTTCTGATGGATAGTGGCAGTGGCCTGAATATTCTATATGCTGAGGCCCTCAAACGAATGGGCATTCCGATGTCCAAACTCAGCGAGAGCAACATGCGGTTCCATGGAATCATCCCAGGAAAGAAAGCCGAATCACTTGGCCAGATCAATCCTGACGTGGTTTTCGGCAACGAGAAGAATTTCCGCACGGAAAAGTTGACGTTTGAGGTTGTGGATTTCCAGAGTGCATATCCTGCCATTTTGGGCAGACCTGCTTATGATAGCTTTATGGCTCGGCCGTGCTATGTATATCTCAAGATGAAGATGCCTGGCCCCAGAGGCGTAATAACGGTCTCCGATAACCGTCAGAGAGCAGAAGATTGTCTTCAAAACGGGGCGAAGATAGCAGATGAGCAAATGGCAGCAGTAGAGTTTCAAGAAAGACTGCAGATCCGAGTGATTTGTTGCGTGCTAAGAGGCCTGCCTCAGAGTCCACATTTCAGTCGGCCGGCGAGACCAAGCCAGTCCACGTTCACCCGGCCGACCCCAATGCTGCTCCGACCCTGTGACGCCCGGATAATTAAGCTACAGTAATCCTAAGTTAATAGTGCCACATCACCACTCTTACTGTTGCTAATCCTCGGTTGATCCAAATCGCAATCCAAATTTAAGTTCAAACTAAAGTCCAGAATTCAAATTTCTCAAACACGCAAAATAAAATGTTCAAAGTGTGGAAAATATTTCATAACTAAATATGGTGGTGACCCAACACTTTCGTAAAGTATTTTAATGCTCTTTTGTGAATATAACAGTGGTTAAAAATAATTACTAAATGCTTTTTAAATTATAAAAATACTAGACTAATTCATTTGAACCTCAAACTATATGTGGCAGTGGTACAATTAGTAAAACCAAATTTAGGTGTTGTTCCTATATTTTATAAAGCTAATTACTATTCGAAAATAAAAGAAAAATAAGTAAAAGAAACTGGAAAAGAATTAAAAAGGGGAGAAACCCCCCTGGGCTTTTGGCCCATCGAGCAAGTGGGCAACCCAGCCGGCCCCTCCCCACTTTCTGCTACAGGCAGGCTGGGGGGTCGTGGCGCTCATCGCCCGGCCATGGTGCGCCCCTGTCGCCGTGGCGCCCATCCGCCGCCCCCCGGCGCCTACTTAACCCGGCGCCCCTCCTCGGTGCCCGAACCCTAGCGTGCCCCTCCCTCTCCCTCTCTTTCTCCCCTCCTCAGATCCCCCTCCTTCCTGAGCTCTCCATCGACGCGTCACCGGTGTAGCCATCGCCGCTGCCCTCCCCGCTGCCGGAGACCGCGCCGGGGGCACTGCCTTCGTCGCCTACTTCGACTACGTGGGCGAGCTCGGGTCGGAAGCCACCGGGGCCCCCACTGCCTCCCCGTGCTCAGCCTTCGTCCGCCTCGGGTCGCCGGCAGCCTTCTTCCACTCCGGTCGGCCCTAAACCATCGCCGAGCCTTTCTTGAGCTCCACGGTGAGCTACCGCTTCTCTTCCCTCCCTTAGCGCCGTCTCTCGTAGCCCGTAGCCCTGCCGCCATCGTTGGCCGAACGCCTCCGCCGCAAAGCTCATCGCCGGCCCCGTCCCGGCGACCATTTGGTCCAGCCCCGCTGCCTTTCGCTTCCGTACAAGCCCAGGGACCCAACGCGCTCCTCCGCAGGCTTTGACTTGCCCAGCTTCGCTGGTTCCATCGACGCCTGAGCGCCATGGCCGCCCCTGGCCTCGCCTCCAACTGCCGCCTGCTCCTGCCTCTGGCTACGCCTGCCTGCTCCTCGCGCGCGGACGTCCGCCCGGGCAGTGCCCCCTGTCCCGCTAGCTGCCGTGATAGCTGCTGCAGCTTACTACCGAATACGGACGTGATGCGGCTGCTATGCTGCTGCTTCTCTTTTGCTCTTGCTACTCATTTTGCTGCTGCTGCATCCTACTACTGGCCGCTAACGCTGATGCTAGCCACTGCTGCTGCTTACTGTACTACTAGTTAGCTTTGCACATATTACACTGACTAACTCCCTTGACGGCCTCTAATGAGCGGTTAAAAAAGCTACTAACAGGCCAAAATAAACATGAGAAGAAAGTACACTTGACAAACTTCATTTTACCCCACTGGACCAAATCCATTTGATGCGCGGATTCAATTCTATGAAAATCACAAAATGCTATCTTCTGTTGACATAAAACAGTTTTAACCTCTAGCATTGTGTGTGCGTGTGTGTTCTGTGTGTGTGGCTGTGTTTTGCCATAGCCGTGTGTGGACGGCCCTTTGCTAGCTTAGGGGCTAATCCCCAGTTAAAACAAGCTCTTTGTTAGACTAATTTATATTAGGCTTAGTTTTAGTTATACCCTATGACATGTGGGCCAGCCCCCTAAACAAAAAGGAATGAGAAAGTAAATAAGAAAATTAATTACTTACTTAATTAGTAATATTATTAATTAACTTAATTAACTCTGTTTAGTTTACCTAATTAATTTGCTTAGTTAATTAAAACTGTTAATTAGTTACTAGTCTATGACAGAACGGCCCCACACGCCAGGGTTGACTCTGGTTATCTAAGTTGGCTGCCGACGTCATGATGACATCATGCTGATGCAATAACCCCATTTTAGATTTAATAGTCATTTTAGAAATTGCTAAAACTTTAATAATTCCTATAAATTAAACCGTAGCTCGGATGAAAAAGTTTTCTACATCAAAGTTGCTCAGAACGACGAGACGAATCCGGATACGCTGTCCGTTCGTCTGTCACACGTCTCTAACATAGCGAACCTGCAAACTTTCCCCTCCGGTTCATCTGTCTCACAGACGTCCGGGACCGGGAAACTTTCCCGGGTGTTTCCCCCTTCGCCAGTAACGCCTAGCACTGCGTTAGAACACCTCTAGCCCCGCTTATGATCATGTTGTGCATATGTTTGCGTGTATTAACTGTTTCTTCCCCCTCTTCTCTCTGGTAGACCCCGAGACCGTTGCTGATGCCTTTGTGATCGACTACGTCGACGACGACCCTTCTTCCGTTTCAGCGGAGCTTCCAGGCAAGCCCCCCCTTTTGATCATCCCGATATCGCCCATTCCATTCTCTCATGCTTGCATTAGCTTTTGCTACTGTATTTGATTCCTCCTATTTTGATGCGTAGCCTGCTTTTGTACCTGCTTATTGTTACTTACCTGCTTATCCTAAACTGCTTAGTATAGGTTGGTTAGTGATCCATCAGAGACCCCCACTTTGTCCTTGTTGCCCCTGCTTCATCTTCGCCGACTCGATCAACGTGATCGATGACCAGAGCCCGACACCTCACATCACATCACGTCCGTTTAGTTGCTCGACTCTGCAGAGCTACTATCGAGTGCCGAGGGTGATCCCTCATAACACACTCCTGATGATAATTCTGTAGTGTAGCTATTCGGTCGTGGTCATCGAGGGTGATTTCCTCTTTCACCATTCGCGATACGGTTCTATCCTTCAACACCTCCAGTGTGAACCTCGAGGGTGGTCCCTCTTACGTTCACCTTGATGATTACATTGAGTGGAATCCACCGGGGGTGATTCCTCGGGTTTTCCCCTTGATGTTTGGACACACAGTTACCTTGACTTCACTTGAGACCGTTGTGAAAGCCGGGCGGGCCCGGAGAGCACCCGTGCGATGTGACAGTGGCGGCTGGCTGTTTAGCGGTATCACCCAGGAGGGGGTGATAGCTCCGGACTTGTCCTGACTGCCGTCATTCCTTTTAACAATGCACTAACAGGTTTGGGTATTTGTTCTGAGTTGGCCTTTGGCCTTTACGCACTAACCACCAAGCGAGAATAGTTATGGGCCTCGACATCGCAGTAACAGCCGAAGCTTTGTCAGACGTCCAGTCCAGCATTATGGCACGGTCGGATCGTGCTGGTCATCCGAGGCAGTGCTGGTATCCACCCTGCACACAACGAACCAGAGTGCTGCGGGCGATGGGCCCAAGACCCCGGAGTGCTTAGGATGTAGACCGGCGGGGACCTCTCTGCTGAGCCTCGGTAGGGCTGTGACGTGTTGATCTTCTGAGGCCGGGCATTGACCCCAGAAAGGTGTGTCCGGCCTTAGTGATCGAGCGTGTTGGGTAACGTGGTGCACCCCTGCAGGGAAGACATATATTCGAATACCGTGTCCATGGTAATGGACGTTCAGACTTGTATCCTGATCTTATACAATTAGAAATGGATACTTGATATGTGATGGATATGTGGCTCCGGGATTGCTTTCTCGCAGGGAGTCGAGGAAGGTTCTCTGGGCATTAATACTGCAACATGTTTGTTAACTATAAACTGCTATTCTATACTCTTCTACATGCTGCAAGATGCTTGGAGCTGCTTGAAGATGCTAGTCTTCGATAGGCTAGGCCTTCCCCATCTATTCTGGCATTCTGCAGTTCAGTCCACAAATACAAACCTTCCTTTTGATACCAATGCATACTTAGTATAGATCTGATGCTTGCGAGTACTTCGGATGAGTACTCACGGTTGCTTTGCTACCCCTTTTCCCCCTTCTTTCTTCTTTCCGGTTGATGCAACCAGATGGTGGATCCCTGGAGCCAGATGCCACCGCTGACGGATACTGCTACATGGAGACTGCCGACGACCAGGAGTAGTTAGGAGGTCCCAGGCAGGAGGCCTTGCCTCTTCGATCATTGTTGCTTTTGTGCTAGCCTTCTTAAGGCATAACTTGTCTAACTTATGTCTGTACTCAGATATTGTTGCTTCCGCTGACTCGCTTGTGTATCAAGCTTGTATTCGAGCCCTCGAGGCCCCTGACTTGTAATATAAAGCTTGTATTATTTTAATTTGTGTCTAGAGTTGTGTTGGATATCTTCCCGTGAGTCCCTGATCTTGATCATACACATTTGCGTGTATGAATAGTGTATGATTGAATCGGGGGCGTCACAAGTTGGTATCAGAGCCGACTGCCTATAGGAACCCCCCTTTCCAACTCCTTGGTCGAGGTTGAGTCTAGTGTTTGAAAAACTGATTTACTAACATGGCTGTGTGGCTTACTGGCCCACGTCGCCATTGGGTGGTATTAGGATCTTTTACTCCTCGTCTATAATCTGGGACTCTGATCTCTCTTCTATTCGGGTTAAATGGTTTTGCTAACTCTACCCTAGGTTCTCGTGATCACATCCACCCGGAGATTTGTATCATGCCTTTCTTGAATTGGGAGCCAGGATCTGCTTCACTTTGTCCACGGGCCGCAGAAATCCTTCTATCGAGGGCACCCTGCGTCGTCCCCTGCAGATTCCTCGCCCTAGTGGTTTTCTCCGACGATGATGTAGCCTTTGCTATGTCTCGTTGTTGTATCCTTACATTGCGTGCATGTGTGCTGCCTAGTATGTCTACGATGTTTCTCTTATCCGAACTCATACGAGCAGCGTGTAATTTGCCCCGCATATGTATCGGTATGTCTTCAATGACTACCGTTTTGTACATACCGCGCCTTTGCTCATTGTTCTGTTTACATCATGAATGACTCCTTACACTTGCTCCACCCCTTGTTGAACCGCTCCCTGATGTTTTTAGCGGGATGGTTGACAATCCACCACCTCCTGAATTCATGGCTGAAATGATACATCAGTGGAGCTGAATCGCCAGTTCATGGTACGAGTCATGGCTCAGTTCCCACGCCCCAATATGAATCAGCAACCAGCCCCGGTGATGCTGCAAAACTTTGCGCGTCTCAATGCCGTCATCTACCGCAGCTTAGCTCAGCCCCTTGATGTTGATGACTGACTCCGTGACATCACTTTCGAGTTGGAGTGTGCTGATGTAGCCCCTGCCAACTATGTCACCTTCGCGGCTTACTACCTGAAAGGTCCCACTGCTTAATGGTGGGACAGCCACCTGTGTTCCTTACCTATTGGACGGTCATCACTTGACAAAATTCTGAGCTGCATTCTGCGGGCCAATGTCGAACCACCATGGTTTGTCACCACGTCCCCGTTAAATTTGAAGGATTGGAATTCCATGTTTCCCCCATTGTTTTGAAGTCTTCCAACATTGACCTCATTCTAAAAATGGAATGGTTCAAAACACATACCGCTTCTATCATCCGCGTCACTAAAACCGTCCAACTACTGCATCCTTCTAAAAAGATAGTAAGCTACCATGTTCATTTGGTTCGAAATATCAAAGCACACATTTATTCCTTGAATGCATTAAACGTTTCTCCTCTTGTGAGAATTGAAAACGCTCCAGTCGTTTGTGAATTGCAAGAGGTATTTTTAGAAGAACTACACAGTCCATGACCTTGAACTTGCTGCAGTTAAGCTTGCACTGAAGTTGTGGTGGCATTTCCTTTTTGGTACTCGTTGTGAGACCTTCACCGATCATCGAAGTCTGAAGTATCTTTTTACTCAGCTAGATCTGGATCTCCGTCAGCAGCGATGTATGAAAACAATTACAGACTATGACTACGGTATTTCTGATACCCCTGGCAAGGCTAGTGTAATGGCCAATGCCCTAAGTCAAAAGTCTTATTGCAACAACCCCATGGCTTATAGAGCTCAACCCCTGCAAGATGATCTCACTTACAGAGAGCATCCGATCTGCGTTCTCGTTCAAGCTGAACGTCACGCCCGTCTGAGGGCTATCAAATTTCTAAAATTTCAGTGGTCAAATCATTCTGAAGATGAAGCACTTGGGAACTCGAGGATCGTCCTCGAGATGAATACCCCGTTTTGTTTCCTTGTACCTCCTAAAATCCCGGGACGAGATTTCTTGTAGTGGAGGAGAATTGTGATGCCCGGATAATTAATCTACAGTAATCCCAAGTTAATAGTGCCACATCACCACTCTTACTGTTGCTAATCCTCGGTTGATCCAAATCGCAATCCAAATTCAAGTTCAAACTAAAGTCCAGAATTCAAATTTCTCAAACACGCAAAATAAAATGTTCAAAGTGTGGAAAATATTTCATAACTAAATATGGTGGTGACCCAACACTTTCGTAAAGTATTTTAATGCTCTTTTGTGAATATAACAGTGGTTAAAAATAATTACTAAATGCTTTATAAATTATAAAAATACTAGACTATTTCATTTGAACCTCAAACTATAAGTGGCAGTGGTACAATTAGTAAAACCAAATTTAGGTGTTGTTCCTATATTTTATAAAGCTAATTACTATTCAAAATAAAAGAAAAATAAATGAAAGAAACTGGAAAAGAATAAAAAGGGGAGAAACCCCCCAGGCTTTTGGCCCATCGAGCAAGTGGGCAACCCAGCCGGCCCCTCCCCACTTTCTGCTACAGGGTGGCTGGGGGGGTCGTGGCGCTCATCGCCCGGCCATGGTACGCCCCTGTCGCCGTGGCGCCCATCCGCCGCCCCCCGGCGCCTACTTAAGCCGGCGCCCCTCCCCGGTGCCCGACCCTACCATGCCCCTCCCTCTCCCTCTCTTTCTCCCCTCCTCAGATCCCCCTCCTTCCTGAGCTCTGCCATCGACGCGTCGCCGGCGTAGCCATCGCCGCTGCCCTCCCCGCTGCCGGAGACCGCGTCGGGGGCACCGCCTTCGTCGCCTACTTCGACTACGTGGGCGAGCTCGGGCCGGAAGCCACCGGGGCGCCCGCTGCCTCCCCGTGCTCAACCTTCGTCCGCCTCGGGTCGCCGGCAGCCTTCTTCCACTCCGGTGGGCCTGCGCTCCTAAACCATCGCCGAGCCTTTCTTGAGCTCCATGGTGAGCTACCGCTTCTCTTCCCTCCCTTAGCGCCATCTCTCGTAGCCCGTAGCCCTACCGCCATCGTTGGCCGAACGCCTCCGCCGCTAACCTCATTGCCGGCCCCATCCCGGCGACCATTTGGTCCAGCCCCGCTGCCTTTCGCTTGCGTACAAGCCCAGGGACCCAACGCGCTCCTCCGCAGGCTTTGTCGTCCCCAGCTTTGCTGGTTTCATCGACGCCCGAGCGCCATGGCCGCCCCTGGCCTCGCCTCCAACTGCCGCCTGGCTACGCCCGCCTGCTCCTCGCGCGCGGACGTCCGCCCGGGCAGTGCCCCCTGTCCCGCTAGCTGCCGTGATAGCTGCTGCAGCTTACTACCGAATACTGATGCGGCTGCTATGCTGCTGCTTCTCTTTTGCTCTTGCTACTCATTTTGCTGCTGCTGCATCCTACTACTGGCCGCTAACGCTGATGCTAGCCACTGCCGCTGCTTACTGTACTACTAGTTAGCTTTGCACATATTACACTAACTAACTCCCTTGACGGCCTCTAATGAGCGGTTAAAAAAGCTACTAACAGGCCAAAATAAACATGAGAAGAAAGTACACTTGACAAACTTCATTTTACCCCACTGGACCAAATCCATTTGATGCGCGGATTAAATTCTATGAAAATCACAAAATGCTATCTTCTGTTGACAGAAAACAGTTTTAACCTCTAGCATTGTGTGTGCGTGTGTGTTCTGTGTGTGTGGCTGGCTTTTGCCACAGCCGTATGTGGACGGCCCTTTGCTAGCTTAGGGGCTAATCCCCAGTTAAAACAAGCCGTTTGTTAGACCAATTTATATTAGGCTTAGTTTTAGTTATACCCTATGAAATGTGGGTCAGCCCCCTAAACAAAAAGGAATGAGAAAGTAAATAAAATAATAATTAATTAGTAATATTATTAATTAACTTAATTAACTCTGTTTAGTTTACCTAATTAATTTGCTTAGTTAATTAAAACTATTAATTAGTTACTAGTCTATGACAGAACGGCCCCACACGCCAGGGTTGACTCTGGTTAACTAAGTTGGCTGCCGACGTCGTGATGACGTCATGCTGATGCAATAACCCCATTTTAGATTTAATACTAATTTTAGAAATTGCTAAAACTTTAATAATTCATATAAATTAAACCGTAGCTCAGATGAAAAGGTTTTCTACATCAAAGTTGCTCAGAACGACGAGACAAATCTGGATATGCTATCTGTTCGTCTGCCACACGTCTCTAGCATAGCGAACCTGCAAACTTTCCCCTCCAGTTCATCTGTTTGACAGACGTCCGGGACCGGGAAAACTTTCCCGGGTGTTTCCCCCTTCGCCAGTAACGCCTAGCACTGCGTTAGAACACCTCTAGCCCCGCATATGATCATGTTGTGCATATGTTTGCGTGTATTTACTGTTTCTTCCCCCTCTTCTCTCCGGTAGACCCCGAGACTGCTGCTGATGCCCCTGTGATCGACTACGTCGACGACGACCCTTCTTCCGTTTCAGCGGAGCTTCCAGGCAAGCCCCCCCTTTTGATCATCCTGATATCGCCCATTCCATTTCTCATGCTTGCATTAGATTTTGCTACTGTATTTGATTGCTCCTATTCTGATGCATAGCCTGCTTTTGTACCTGCTTATTGTTACTTACCTGCTTATCCTAAACTGCTTAGTATAGGTTGGTTAGTGATCCATCAGTGACCCCCACTTTGTCCTTGTTGCCCCTGCTTCATCTTCGACGACTCGATCAACGTGATCGATGATCAGAGCCCGACACCTCACATCACATCACGCCCCTTTAGTTGCTCGACTCTGCAGAGCTACTATCGACTGCCGAGGGTGATCCCTCATAACGCACTCATGATGATAATTCTGTAGTGTAGCTATTCGGTCGTGGTCATCGAGGGTGATTTCCTCTTTCACCATTCGCGATACGGCTCTGTCATTCAACACCTCAAGTGTGAACCTTGAGGGTGGTCCCTCTTACGTTCACCTTGATGATTACATTGAGTGGAATCCACCAGGGGTGATTCCTCGGGTTTTCCCCTTGATGTTTGGACACACAGTTACCTTGACTTCACTTGAGACCATTGTGAAAGCCGGGCGGGCCCGGAGAGCACCCGTGCGATGTGACAGTGGCAGCTGGCTGTTTAGCGGTATCACCCAGGAGGGGGTGATAGCTCCGGACTTGTCCCGACAGCCGTCACTCCTTTTAATAATGCACTAATAGGTTTGGGTATTTATTCTGAGTTGGCCTTTGGCCTTTACGCACTAACCACCACACGAGAATAGTTATGGGCCTCGACGTCGCAGTATCAGCCGAAGCTTTTTCAGACGTCCAGTTCAGCATTGTGGCACGGTCGGATCGTGCTGGCCATCCGAGGCAGTGCTGGTATCCACCCTGCACACAACGACCCGGAGTGCTGCGGGCGATGGGCCCAAACCCCCGGAGTGCTTAGGATGTAGACCGGCGGGGACCTCTCTGTTGAGCCTAGGTAGGGCTGCGACGTGTTGATCTTCCGAGGCCGGGCATTGACCCCAGAAAGGTGTGTCCGGCCAGAGTGATCGAGCGTGTTGGGTAACGTGGTGCACCCCTGCAGGGAAGACATATATTCGAATACCGTGTCCACGGTAATGGACGTTCAGACTTGTATCCTGATCTTATACACCTAGAAATGGATACTTGATATGTGATGGATATGTGGCTCCGGGATTGCTTTCTCGCAGGGAGTCGAGGAAGGATCTCTGGGCATTAATACTACAACATGCTTGTTAATTATAAACTGCTATTCTATACTCTTCTACATGCTGCAAGATGCTTGGAGCTGCTTGAAGATGCTAGTCTTCGATAGGCTAGGCCTTCCCCCTCTATTCTGGCATTCTGCAGTTCAGTCCACAAATACAAACCTTCCTTTTGATACCAATGCATACTTAGTATAGATCTGATGCTTGCGAGTACTTTGGATGAGTACTCACGGTTGCTTTGCTACCCCTTTTCCCCCTTCTTTCTTCTTTCCGGTTGATGCAACCAGATGGTGGATCCCTGGAGCCAGATGCCACCGCCGACGGATACTGCTACGTGGAGACCGCCGACGACCAGGAGTAGTTAGGAGGTCCCAGGCGGGAGGCCTTGCCTCTTCGATCATTGTTGCTTTTGTGCTAGCCTTCTTAAGGCATAACTTGTCTAACATATGTCTGTACTCGGATATTGTTGCTTCCGCTGACTCGCTTGTGTATCGAGCTTGTATTCGAGCCCTCGAGGCCCCTCGCTTGTAATATAAAGCTTGTATTATTTTGATTTGTGTCTAGAGTTGTGTTGTGATATCTTCCCGTGAGTCCATGATCTTGATCGTACACATTTGCGTGTATGAATAGTGTACGATTGAATCGGGGGCGTCGCAAACCCATATCTCGACGACACTCGACAGCAAATAGGAAGAAGCGCTCATCCGGTTCCTCCGTGAGAACTGGGACATCTTTGCATGGAAGCCATCTAACATGCCAGGTGTACTCACGGGACTGGCTGAGCACCGTTTGCGAGTCGACCCAAAAGTAAAACCCATTAAGGAGCATCTTCGTCGGTCCGGCACGGAGAAGAGAAAGGCCATTGGCAAGGAGGTGGCTCGGCTCCTGGCTGCTGAGTTCATCCGCAAGATATACCACTCCGAGTGGCTTGCCAATGTTGTTATGGTTCCCAAGAAAGACAAATCACTGCGAATGTGTATTGACTTCAAGCACATCAATCGGGCCTGCCTGAAAGATCATTTTCCTCTGCCCCGCATCGACCAGATAGTCGACTCAACTGTGGGATGTGAGCGACTGTCCTTCCTGGACGCTTATTCCGGGTACCATCAGATTCGACTGTATGGACCAGATGAGATAAAGACGGCTTTCATCACCCCGTTCGGCTGTTTTTGCTATGTTACTATACCCTTTGGCCTCAAGAATGCTGGTGCCACATTCATGCGCATTATTCAGAAGTGCCTGCTCACTCAAATCAGTCGGAATGTGGAAGCATACATGGATGACTGCTACGTCTTGAGCTTGCGTTGGTTTTCCTTGAAGAGGAAAGGGTGATGCAGCACAGTAGCGTAAGTATTTCCCTCAGTTTTTGAGAACCAAGGTATCAATCCAGTAGGAGACTCCCCAAAAAGTCCCACGCACCTACACAAACAAACAAAGAACTCGCAACCAACGCAATAAAGGGGTTGTCAATCCCTTCACGGCCACTTGCGAAAGTGAGATCTGATAGAGATAATATGATAAGATAAATATATTTTTGGTATTTTATAATATGGATGGGAAAAGTAAAGATGCGAATAAAAGTAGATGGCAAACTTAATATGATAAAAGATAGACCCGAGGGCCGTAGGTTTCACTAGTGGCTTCTCACAAGATAGCATAAGTATTACGGTGGGTGAACAAATTACTGTCGAGCAATTGATAGAAAAGCGAATAATTATGAGATTATCTAGGCATGATCATGTATATAGGCATCACGTCCGTGACAAGTAGACCGACTCCTGCATGTATCTACTACTATTACTCCACACATCGACCGCTATCCAGCATGCATCTAGAGTATTAAGTTCATAAAGAACAGAGTAACGCATTAAGAACGATGACATGATGTAGAGGGATAAACTCATGCAATATGATATAAACCCCATCTTTTTTATCTTCGATGGCAACAATACAATATGTGCCTTGCTACCCCTCTGTCACTGGGAAAGGACACCGCAAGATTGAACCCAAAGCTAAGCACTTCTCCCATTGCAAGAAAGATCAATCTAGTAGGCCAAACCAGACCGATAATTCGAAGAGACTTGCAAAGATAACTTAATCACACATAAAAGAATTCAGAGGAGATTCAAATATTTCTCATAGATAAACTTGATCATAAACCCACAATTCATCGGATCTCGACAAACACACTGCAAAAAGAGTTACATCGAATAGATCTCCACGAGAGAGGGGGAGAATATTGTGTTGAGATCCAAAAAGAGAGAAGAAGCCATCTAGCTAATAACTATGGACCCGAAGGTCTGTGGTAAACTACTCACAACTCATCGGAAGGGCTATGGTGTTGATGTAGAAGCCCTCCGTGGTCGATTCCCCCTCCGACGGAGCGCCGGCGAAGGCTCCAAGATGGGATCTCGCGGATACAAAAGGTTACGGTGGTGGAAATAGTTTTTCGTGGTCGCCTCTGATGGTTTCGGGGTACGTGGTATATATAGGAGGAAGAAGTAGGTCGGTGGACGCCCGAGGGGCCCACGAGACAGGGGGCGCGCCCACCAGGGAAGGGCGCGCCCTCCACCCTCGTGGCCTCCTCGATCGCTTCTTGACGTGCACTCCAAGTCCTCTGGATCATGTTCATTCGAAAAATCACGCTCCCGAAGGTTTCATTCCGTTTGGACTCCGTTTGATATTTCTTTTCTTCGAAATACTGAAATAGGCAAAAAAACAGCAATACGGGCTGGGCCTCCGGTTAGTAGGTTAGTCCCAAAAATGATATAAATGTGTAAAGTAAAGCCCATAAACATCCAAAACAAGTAATATAATAGCATGGAACAATCAAAAATTATAGATACGTTGGAGACGTATCAAGCATCCCCAAGCTTAATTCCTGCTCGTCCTCGAGTAGGTAAATGATAAAAACAGAATTTTTGATGTGGAATGCTACCTAGCATAATTCTCAATGTAATTTTCTTTATTGTGGCATGAATGTTCAGATCCAAATGATTCAAAATAAAAGTTCATATTGACATAAGAAATAGTAATACTTCAAGCATACTAATCAAAGTAATCATGTCTTCTCAAAATAGCATGGCTAAAGAAAGTTATCCCTACAAAATCATATAGTCTGGCTAAGCTCTATCTTCATCACACAAAGTATTTAATCATGCACAACCCCGATGACAAGCCAAGCAATTGTTTCCTACTTTAGTAGTCTCAAACTTTGCAATCTTTCACGCAATACATGAGCATGAGCCATGGACATAGCACTTATGTGGAATAGAATGGTGGTTGTGGAGAAGACAAAAAAAGGAAGATAGTCTCACATCAACTAGGCGTATCAACGGGCTATGGAGATGCCCATTGATAGATATCAATGTGAGTGAGTAGGGATTGCCATGCAACAGATGCACTAGAGCTATAAATGTATGAAAGCTCAACAAAAGAAACTAAGTGGGTGTGCATCCAACTCGCTTTCTCACGAAGACCTAGGGCATTTTGAGGAAGTCCATCATTGGAATATACAAGCCAAGTTCTATAATGAAAATTTCCACTAGTATGTGAAAGTGACAACATAGGAGACTCTCTATCAAGAAGATCATGGTGCTACTTTGAAGCACAAGTGTGGTAAAAAGGATAGTAGCATTGTCCCTTCTCTCTTTTCTCTCATTTTTTTTATTTATTTGGCCTTCTCTTTTTTTATTTGGCCTTTCTCTCCTTTTTTTAAGTCCGAAGTCTCATCCCGACTTGTGGGGGAATCATAGTCTCCGTCATCCTTTCCTCACTGGGACAATGCTCTAATAATGAAGATCTTCACACTTTTATTTATTTACAACTCAATACTTAGAATAAGATATGACTCTGTATGAATGCCTCCGGCGGTGTACCGGGATATGCAATGAATCAAGAGTGACATGTATGAAAATTATGGAGGTGGCTTTGCCACTAATACGATGCCAACTACATGATCATGCAAAGAGCAATATGACAATGATGATGCGTGTCATATAAACGGAATGGTGGAAAGTTGCATGGCAATATATCTCGGAATGGCTATGAAAATGCCATAATAGGTAGGTATGGTGGCTGTTTTGAGGAAAGTATATGGTGGGTGTATGGTACCGGCGAGAGTTGCACGGCACAAGAGAGGCTAGCAATGGTGGAAGGGTGAGAGTGCGTATAATCCATGGACTCAACATTAGTCAAAAGAACTCATATACTTATTGCAAAAAATCTACAAGTCATCAAAAACCAAGCACTACGCGCATGCTCCTAGGGGGATAGATTGGTAGGAAAAGACCATCGCTCGTCCCCGACCGCCACTCATAAGGAAGACAATCAATAAATAAATTATGCTCCGACTTCATCACAAAGCGGTTCACCATAAGTGCATGCTACGGGAATCACAAGCTTCAACACAAGTATTATTTAAATTCATAATCACCCGACTAGCATGACTCTAATATCACTACCTCCATATCTCAAAACAATTATCAAGTATCAAATTGATCATAGCATCCAATTCACTTTATATGATAGTTTTTATTATACCCAACTTGGATGCCTACCATTCTAGGACCAATTTTATAACCATAGTAAATACCATGTGTTCTAAAAGACTCTCAAAATAATATAAGTGAAGCATGAGAGTTCAATAATTTCTACAAATTTAAACCACCACCGTGCTCTAAAAAATATAAGTGAAGCACTAGAGCGAAAACTATTTAGCTCAAAAGATATAAGTGAAGCTCATAGAGTATTCTAATAAATTCTGAACAAGTGGGCTTCTCCCAAAAGGTGTGTACAGAAAGGATGATTGTGGCAAACTAAAAAGCAAAGACTAATATCATACAAGACGCTCCAAGCAAAACACATATCATGTGGTGAATAAAAATATAGCTCCAAGTAAAGTTACCGATAAACGAAGACGAAGGAGGGGATGCCTTTCCGGGGCATCCCCAAGCTTAGGCTTTTGGCTATTCTTGAATATCTTGGGGTGCCTTGGGCATACCCAAGCTTAGGCTCTTGCCACTCCTTATTCCATAGTCCATAAAATCTTTACCCAAAACTTGAAAACTTCACAACACAAAACTCAACAGAAATCTCATAAGCTCCGTTAGCGAAAGAAAGCAAAACACCACTTCAAGGTACTGTAATGAACTCATTCTTTATTTATATTGGTGTTAAACCTACTGTATTCCAACTTCTCTATGGTTTATAAACTATTTTACTAGCCATAGATGCATCAAAATAAGCAAACAACACACGAAAAACAGAATCTATCAAAAACAGAACAGTCTGTAGTAATCTGTAACTAACGCAAACTTCTGGAACTCAAAAAATTCTACGAAAATAGGAAGACCTAGATAATTTGTTTATTGATCTACTGCAATTGGAATCAATATTTTATCACGTTCTGGTGATTTTAAACAATTGTTTTCGTGAACAGAAAGTTTCTGGAATTTTCAGCAAGATCAAATAGTTATCATCCAAGAAAATCCTATAGGTTCTACTTGGCACAAACACTAATTAAAACATAAAAACACATCTAAACAGAAGGTAGATGATAAATTTATTACTAAACAGAAACAAAAACAAAAAACACAAAGAAAATTGGGTTGCCTCCCAACAAGCGCTATCGTTTAACGCCCTTAGCTAGGCATAAAAACAAGGATAGATCTAAGTAGTGCCATCCTTGGCACTCAATTCTTTAATAGAGCACTTAATATCCTTAGGAATTTCTTTCTTTTTAGTAATGATTAAGCTTGTAGGCAAGAAATCAAGAAACTCATTTGTAGCAAAAGGTTCCTTAGTGATAGCAAAAATATTGGGATGAACAGATCGGCACAATCTTTACTAGAAGATTCACCCTTATTTTAGGAACATACATGACCTTGGCAATTTTAGTAGGAGGAGTTGAGGTATTTTTCACAAATGAAAAAGCAGACCCTAAATTGGTGATAACATCCTCCAGTTTACTAATTCTTGTAGAATCAAGATCTATCCTTTCATTAACTAAAGGTTCTTTTTCTTTAAAAAATTTCAAGGTAACCCCAACCTTAGATCCATATTGGGTAATCTGGTTGTGGATCTTTTTATCCAAATTTTCAATTAACTCAACAGTGGCAGCTTTATTTTCAATAATTTCAAGCCTTTGCATGACATGCTCCAAGGTTAAAACAGTTCCATTAACCAAAAGAGGGGGTGGACCAAACAAATCTAACATGGCATTATAGGCACCAAAAGTATGGCTAGCCAAGAAGTTTCCTCCGGTAATGGTATCAAGAATATATCTATTCCAAGGGGTAATGCCTACATAAAAATTGCGAAGAAGAACGGAAGTGGATTGCTTCCTGGTAGATCTATTTTGAGCATTGCAAATTCTATGCCAAGCATCTTTTAATTTTTCTCCCTCCCTTTGTTTAAAATTGAGAACTTCATGATCGGGAGTATTAATAATGATAGGTGAACTAGCCATAGTGACAAGATAAATGACCCAACACACGAGCAAACAAAAGGCAAGCGAAAGAGAGCGAAAAAGGAGATTGGGATAGAGAGGGCGAATAAAACGGCAAGGGTGAAGTGGGGGAGAGGAAAACGAGAGGCAAATGGCAAATAATGTAAATGCGAGGGAGATAAGTTTGTGATGGGTACTTGGTATGTCTTTACTTGACTTGACTTGATGGAAGCCTCCCCGGCAACGGCGCCAGAAATCCTTCTTGCTACCTCTTGAGCTTGTGTTGGCTTTCCTTGAAGAGGAAAGGGTGATGCAGCACAGTAGCGTAAGTATTTCCCTCAGTTTTTGAGAACCAAGGTATCAATCTAGTAGGAGACTCCCCAAAAAGTCCCACGCACCTACACAAACAAACAAAGAACTCGCAACCAACGCAATAAAGGGGTTGTCAATCCCTTCACGGCCACTTACGAAAGTGAGATCTGATAGAGATAATATGATAAGATAAATATATTTTTGGTATTTTATAATATAGATTGGAAAAGTAAAGATGCGAATAAAAGTAGATGGCAAACTTAATATGATAAAAGATAGACCCGGGGGCCGTAGGTTTCACTAGTGGCTTCTCTCAAGATAGCATAAGTATAACGGCGGGTGAACAAATTATTGTCGAGCAATTGATAGAAAAGCGAATAATTATGAGATTATCTAGGCATGATCATGTATATAGGCATCACGTCCGTGACAAGTAGACCGACTCCTGCCTGCATCTACTACTATTACTCCACACATCGACAAGATGCATCTAGAGTATTAAGTTCATAAAGAACAGAGTCACGCATTAATAAATATGACATGATGTAGAGGGATACACTCATGCAATATGATATAAACCCCATCTTTTTATCCTTGATGGCAACAATATAATACGTGCCTTGTTGCCCCTGCTATCACTAGGAAAGGACACCGCAAGATTGAACCCAAAGCTAAGCACTTCTCCCATTGCAAGAAAGATCAATCTAGTAGGCCAAACCAAACCGATAATTCGAAGAGACTTGCAAAGATAACTTAATCACACATAAAAGAATTCAGAGGAGATTCAAATATTTCTCATAGATAAACTTGATCATAAACCCACAATTCATCGGATCTCGACAAACACACCGCAAAACAGTTACATCGAATAGATCTCCACGAGAGAGGGGGAGAACATTGTATTGAGATCCAAAAAGAGAGAAGAAACCATCTAGCTAATAACTATGGACCCGAAGGTCTATGGTAAACTACTCACAACTCATCGGAAGGGCTATGGTGTTGATGTAGAAGCCCTCCGTGGTCGATTCCCCCTCCGGCGGAGCACCGACGAAGGCTCCAAGATGGGATCTCGCGGATACAGAAGGTTATGGTGGTGGAAATAGTTTTTCGTGGTCGCCTCTGATGGTTTCGGGGTACGTGGGTATATATAGGAGGAAGAAGTAGGTCGGTGGACGCCCGAGGGGCCCATGAGAGAGGGGCACGCCCACCAGGGAAGGGCGTGCCCTCCACCCTCGTGGCCTCCTCGATCGCTTCTTGACGTGCACTCCAAGTCCTCTGGATCACGTACATTCCAAAAATCACGCTCCCGAAGGTTTCATTCCGTTTGGACTCCGTTTGATATTCCTTTTCTTCGAAATACTAAAATAGGCAAAAAAACAGCAATACGGGCTGGGCCTCCGGTTAGTAGGTTAGTCCCAAAAATGATATAAATGTGTAAAGTAAAGCCCATAAACATCCAAAACAGGTAATATAATAGCATGGAACAATCAAAAATATAGATACATTGGAGACGTATCAATGACATAGTGGTTAAGTCACGCAAAGATTTTGACCTGCTGACTAACCTTGCTGAAACCTTTGCCAACCTGAGGAGGTATGATATCAAGCTCAATCCATCAAAATGCACAGTCGGAGTCCCAGGTGGAAAGTTACTCGGTTTTCTCATTTCCGAACGAGGGATCGACGCAAATCCAGAGATGATTGGCACAATCCTTTGAATGAAACGCCCTGTGCGTGTGCATGACGTTCAGAAGCTTACTGGTTGTTTGGCTGCATTGAGCCGATTCATCTCACGCCTCGGTGAAAAGGCACTGCCTCTTTACCAACTGATGAAAAAGTCTGACAAGTTCGAGTGGAATGACGAAGCTGAAGCAACATTTGAGGAGCTCAAAGCCCTGCTTTCCACCCAGTGGGTGCTTGCTGCTCCGGTTAGCAAGGAGCCTCTATTGCTTTACATCGCAGCCGCGGGACAAGTTGTTAGCACAGTGCTCATAGTCGAGCGGGAAGAAGAAGGCAAGGCCTTCAAAGTTCAGCGCCCTGTGTATTACATTTCAGAAGTCTTAACCCCATCCAAGCAGAGATATCCTCACTATCAGAAGCTTGTTTATGGGATTTACCTGACCACGAAGAAGGTTGCACACTATTTCTCTGATCACTCAATTTCAGTCGTCAGCGACGCTCCATTGTCAGAGATTCTGAATAACAGAGATGCAACTGGTCGAGTGGCAAAGTGGACGATTGAACTTCTTCCTTTAGATATCAAATTTGAGGCAAAGAAGGCCATTAAGTCTCAAGCAATTGCAGATTTCCTCGCAGAGTGGGCAGAACAACAATAGCCGATTCAAATTCAGTCGGAACATTGGACCATGTTCTTTGATGAATCCAAGATGTTAAATTGCTCTGGTGCAGGAGTGGTCTTATTGTCCCCACGATGAGACAAGCTTAGTTATGTCCTCCAGATTCACTTTCATTCTTCGAACAATGAAGCTGAGTATGAGGCACTATTGTATGGGTTGCGTATGGCCATTTCACTCGGCGTCCGGCGCTTGATGGTTTATGGCGACTCAGACTTAGTGGTTAACCAAGTAATGAAGGAATGGGATGCCAGGAGTCCCGCAATGACAGGTTATTGCAATGCAGTGAGAAAGCTAGAGAAGAAGTTTGAGGGGTTGGAGCTCCACCACATACCACAAATCAAGAATCAAGCTGCTGATGATCTGGTGAAGATAGGTTCCACTCGGAAGCCTATCCCCAACAATGTGTTCTTGGAGCATCTCCATACCCCGTCGGTACAAGAAGATCCCTTCAAGGAAGATCCCCCGCAACCGATAAGTTCAACCAACCCAACTGAGATCGAGGTTCCAGCCGTGGTCGACCTGATCATGGAAGTCTTGGTGGTCACGCCCGATTGGACAGTACCGTACATCGCGCACATTCTCAGAAAGGAGCTCCCAGAGGATGAAGACGAGGCTCTCCAGATAGTCCGTCGATCGAAATCTTTCACCGTGATGAAAGGGCAGCTTTACAGAGAAAGTGTCACAGGAGTGGCTCAACGCTACATCACCCTGGAAGAAGGCCAAATGATCCTAAATGATATCCACTCGGGGACCTGTGGTCACCATGCGTCCTCTCGGATCATCATGGCCAAAGCATACCGAGCGGGATTCTATTGGCCTCGAGCAAATGAGATGGAGAAAGATATAGTTGACAACTGCGCAGGTTGCCAGTTCTACTCCAACATGTTCCACAAGCCTGCATCTGCCCTGAAGACTATTCCACTCGTCTGGCCGTTTGCAGTCTGGGGATTGGATATGGTTGGGCCCTTCAAGACCGGCGCGAGTGGTTTCACCCATTTGCTCGTAGTAGTCGACAAGTTCACCAAGTGGATCGAAGCCAAGCCCATCAAAAACCTTGGAGCAGGCACTCCCGTCAGTTTCATCAAGGAGTTGATATTCAGATATGGAGTTCCTCATAGCATTATCACAGATAACGGCTCCAACTTTGATTCTGATGAGTTCAAGGTGTTCTGCGCATCCCAAGGCACTCAGGTCAACTATGCGTTTGTCGCACACCCGCAGTCGAATGGACATGCAGAAAGGGCGAATGGTTTGACCCTTCAAGGGTTAAAGCCTCGACTGATGCGCGACCTTAAGCATGATGCTGGAGCTTGGGTGACTGAATTGCCGTCGGTCCTATGGGGGTTGAGAACAACGCCCAACCGGTCGACTGATGGAACCCCTTTCTTCCTGGTGTACGGCGCTGAACTTGTGCTTCCGAGTGACTTGCTGCACAATTCTCCCTGAGTGGAATTGTTCTCAGAAGCTGAAGCTGAGCAAGCACGCGAAGACGCAGTTGATCTCCTGGAGGAAGAGCGTGAGATGGCTTTGGTCCGGTCGACCATCTATCAGCAAGATCTGCGTCGAGTCCACGCTCGCAATGTTAGAGGTCAAGCATTTCAGGAAGGAGACCTTGTGCTCCGAGTGGATCAGAAACGACCTCACAAGCTCGCTCCGGCCTGGAAAGGTCCCTTCATCATCACCAAGGTGCTTCACAATGGAGCATGCCACATCTACAATGTAGCCAAGAATATGGACGAGCCACGCGCATGGAACGCAGAGCTGCTTCGTCCTTTCTATACCTAAAATCACTCGACCCGACGAGTTGTAATAAAAGCACTTCAGTTTATTTTCCAAAGACAATATTTTTACAGTATCTTAATGACTGGTTCCTCGCAATCACTTGTCTCCAAATCCCCCAGTGGGTGGCTTAGCCATGAACCTGATTCGCCTAAGTTAAAAACATCCCGAGTGGAGAGCAATCCTCCCACTCGGGGGCTTAGCTGCGACCCCGTACTCGCCTAAGTTAAAAAACATTCCGAGTGGAGAGCAATCCTCCCGCTCGGGGGCTTAGCTGCGACCCCGAAATCGCCTAAGTTAAAAACATTCCGAGTGGAGAGCAATCCTCCCACTCGGGGGCTTAGCTGCGACCCCGTACTCGCCTAAGTTAAAATATTCCGAGTGGAGAGCAATCCTCCCACTCGGGGGCTTAGTTGTGACCCCGTACTCGCCTAAGTTAAAAAACATTCCGAGTGGAGAGCA
>NC_057811.1:177438211-177438550 GCF_018294505.1 Triticum aestivum
GAAATCGCCTAAGTTAAAAACATTCCGAGTGGAGAGCAATCCTCCCACTCGGGGGCTTAGCTGCGACCCCGAAATCGCCTAAGTTAAAAAACATTCCGAGTGGAGAGCAATCCTCCCACTCGGGGGCTTAGCTGCGACCCCGAAATCTCCTAAGTTAAAAACATTCCGAGTGGAGAGCAATCCTCCCACTCGGGGACTTAGTTGCGACCCCAAAATCACCTACGTTAAAAAACATTCCGAGTGGCGAGCAATCCTCCCACTCGGGGACTTAGCCGTGACCCCGAAATCGCCTAGGTCACAAATATCGTCTGAGCTATGCCACAAATACAATGTACGCTC
>NC_057811.1:177438680-177446914 GCF_018294505.1 Triticum aestivum
AAGTTAAAAAACATTCCGAGTGGAGAGCAATCCTCCCACTCGGGGGCTTAGCTGCGACCCCGAAATCGCCTAAGTTAAAAACATTCCGAGTGGAGAGCAATCCTCCCACTCGGGAGCTTAGCTGTGACCCCATACTCGCCTAAGTTAAAAACATTCCGAGTGGAGAGTAATCCTCCCACTCGGGGGCTTAGCTGCGACCCCGTACTCGCCTAAGTTAAAAACATTCCGAGTGGAGAGCAATCCTCCCACTCGGGGGCTTAGATGCGGCCCCGTACTCGCCTAGGTCACAAATATCCTTTGAGCTACGCCACAAATACAACGTACGCTCCATCCCTATCCGCAAGGACGACGAGGTGTCGATTGAACACCACGTCTGAGCTGCGTCACAAGTACAATGAGTGATCCCGATCCGCAAGGATGACGAGGTGTCGACTGAACACCACGTCTGAGCTGTGTCACAAGTACAATGTACCATCCCGATCCGTAAGGACGACGAGGTGTCAATTGAATACCGCGTCTGAGCTGCATCACAAGTACAATGTACCATCCTGATCCGCAAGGACGACGAGGTGTCGATTGAACACCGCATCTGAGCTGCGTAACAAGTACAATGTACCATCCCGATCCGCAAGGACAACGAGGTGTCGACTGAACACCATGTCTGAGCTGCGTCACAAGTACAATGTACACTTCACTCGACAAAAGGCAAAAAGATCAAGTTCACTCAGAATCGAAAGACATTCAGAAACAGTTCAAAACCAAAACAAAAGCCATGATATTCAAGGGAATTCAAGTTCAGATAAATCCTGCAAAAGTTCAGGGCCACAACGGGCAGAAGTGCTCAGGCTTCAAGCCTGAAAGAGTTTAACGGTTACATAATCACTCGGCATTCCGAGGCAAATAAAAGTGGGGCACAATGTTTTGTTCACTCGTCAGGAGAAGGACTTGTTGGATCGCAGAAACTGTCAAGGTCGATGCTGTCTGCAATGCGAGTGGCGGCGTCAAGGAAAGTGTCCATGAAGGACTGGAAACTGTGCTTTTTGGTGTTCATAACCTTGAGGGCCGCCATCTTGTCTTCTCTGACATCCTTGCAGTGCACTCGGACCAATGACAGGGCGACGTCAGCGCCACAGCGAGCAAATGATTTCTTCCATTCTTGCACTCGGTCAGGTATTTGATTCAGTCGAGTCATCAGAGACTCGAGATCCTGTGAGAGTTCCGCCTGGGGCCAGAGTTTGGCGTCAACCCGCGACATCGCCGCCTTCATTCGGGCAAGATAACCAATAGCACTATCCATGCGTGACTCCAACCGCAGCACATTCATTGCAACGTCATCTTTGACAGGACAATTTATGGGGTCGAGGCCCGTCTTGACCCACCCGGTTTCTGCTTCAAAGTCTTGACAAAGTTCTGCACAGTCGGAAAAACAGTGAGTCGACAGTTTAACAAGACATGTCAGTCAAGTTGTCCCAGATAAGACTCTAATTCGCCCTTCTTGGCCTTGAGGCTTCCAACTTCGTCGGTCAAGCTGTCCTTGTCTTTCTTCAGTTGCTCGACCTCCCGCTTGGCTTAAGAGACGGCGATCTTCAACTTGGAGTTCTCCTCTTCCAACTTGCTGACTGAAGCCAGCTTCTTGTCCGCAAGCGCTGTTTTCTCTCGCGCCTCCTTCTGGGCCGCAGCAAGATCCTGATCCTTCTTCTCCAGAGCCTGCTTCATTTTCTCTAAATAAATAACATTCTTCAGACGAGCTTGAAGTTGACGGTTTTCACTACGCACATTTGTTCGAGTGAAATCACTCGGTTCAAAGAGACTAAAAAAATGGGGAAGAGCGAGTCACAAGGTGGACAGTCGATGATTGGTTACCTCCCATGATAGATGCTTCGTCCTGAGCACTCTTGAGGTTCTTCTTGGCCAGTTCCAGATCAAGGTTGAGGCTGATTTGCTTCTTATTCAGTTCAGAAAGTTGAGCCCCAAGATCACAAGACCTCTTCAGTCAGCAAATAAGATATGTCAGTCGACAGAAACAAAAGTCAATCACAGTGAAAGTTGTTCTAAGACTACCGCTGAATCAAACATTCAACAGTAGTCTCGGGGACTACACCCAGTGGGTGCACTTAGCATGACTAAAAAAAGGGGAGGAGGAGATTCTCAGACCCCAGCCGACTACACCCAGTCTCGGGGACTACAATCGACCGCGGTCTCGGGGACTACACCCAGTGGGTGCACTCTGCGTGCCCCCACTGGTTCGGAAAAACACTCGAATCAACCTAGTCGACTCAAGTGGAAGAACTATACAGCTCTAAGACAGAAAACACCCCAGTGGGTGATTGGATGTGAAACACAGACCCCTGATAGATGCACATAATAGGTTACAAAACGCTCATCCAAGAGCACCATATGGACAACAAAGCAACAGTGGCAACTATCATTATTCAAGAGACCAGTCGGGAATCAACTAACCTTGACGTTGGTTTGCAGAGCGGTGCTGGCGTTATAAGCTACCTGACTGGCCTCATGCACCACCTTCATCTGCTCCATCACGAGATTTACCTAGAGAAGGGCCTCCCTGGCGGCACTCGGTGAGTCATCTGGAGTCTGGTATGCAGTGAAGAGCGATGTGATGTCTACTACGCAACCTTCTTCTTGTAGACGTTGTTGGGCCTCCAAGTGCAGAAGTTTGTAGGATAGTAGCAAATTTCCCTCAAGTGGATGACCTAAGGTTTATCAATCCGTGGGAGGCGTAGGATGAAGATGGTCTCTCTCAAGCAAGCCTGCAACCAAATAACAAAGAGTCTCTTGTGTCCCCAACACACCCAATACAATGGTAAATTGTATAGGTGCACTAGTTCGGCAAAGAGATGGTGATACAAGTGCAATATGGATGGTAGATATAGGTTTTTGTAATCTGAAAATATAAAAACAGCAAGGTAACTAATGATAAAAGTGAGCATAAACGGTATTGCAATGCTGGGAAACAAGGCCTAGGGTTCATACTTTCACTAGTGCAAGTTCTCTCAACAATAATAACATAACTGGATCATATAACTATCCCTCAACATGCAACAAAGAGTCACTCCAAAGTCACTAATAGCGGAGAACAAACGAAGAGATTATTGTAGGCTATGAAACCACCTCAAAGTTATCCTTTCTGATCGATCTATTCAAGAGTCCGTAGTAAAATAATACGAAGCTATTCTTTCCGTTCGATCTGTCATAGAGTTCGTACTAGAATAACACCTTAATACACAAATCAACGAAAACCCTAATATCACCTAGATACTCCATTGTCACCTCAAGTATCCGTGGGCATGATTATACGATATGCATCACACAATCTCAGATTCATCTATTCAACCAACACAAAGTACTTCAAAGAGTGCCCCAAAGTTTCTACCAAAGAGTCAAGACGAAAACGTGTGCCAACCCCTATGCATAAGTTCACATGGTCACTGAACCCGCAAGTTGATCACCAAAACATACATCAAGTAGCTCACGTGATATCCCATTGTCACCACAGATAAGCACATGCAAGACATGCATCAAGTGTTCTCAAATCCTGAAAGACTCAATCCGACAAGACAACTTCAAGGGGAAAACTCAATTCATCACAAGAGAGTAGAGGGGGAGAAACATCATAAGATCCAACTATAATAGCAAAGCTCGCGATACATCAAGATCGTATCACCTCAAGAACACGAGAGAGGGAGAGATCAAACACATAGCTACTGGTACATACCCTCAGCCCTGAGGGTGAACTACTCCCTCCTCGTCATGGAGAGCGCCGGGATGATGAAGATGGCCACCGGTGAGGGATCCCCCCTCCGGCAGGGTGCCGGAACAGGGTCCCGAATGGTTTTTGGTGGCTACAGAGGCTTGCGGCGGCGGAACTCCCGATCTATTGTGCTCTTCGATGTTTTTAGGGTATATGGACATATATAGGCGAAAGAAGTCTGTCAGGGGAGCCACGAGGGGCCCACGAGGGTGGGGGCGCGCCTCCCTGCCTCGTGGCTTCCTCGTTGCTTCCCTTACGTGCACTCCAAGTCCCCTGGATTGCCTTCGTTCCAAAAATAACTCTCCCGAAGGTTTCATTCCGTTTGGACTCCGTTTGATATTCCTTTTCTTCGAAACACTGAAATAGGCAAAACAGCAATATGGGTTGGGCCTCCGGTTAATAGGTTAGTCCCAAAAATAATATAAAAGTGTATAATAAAGCCCATAAACTTCCAAAACAGATAATATAATAGCATGAATACTTCATAAATTATAGATGCATTGGAGACGTATCACGATGATGGCAATGCAGTCGAAGCAGCCACAGGGTCAGATGCATGGAGTTGTACTGGAGCGGCAGAGGTCTGAGCAATCGACCCTGATGGATGGTCAGTCGATAGCGGATTGGCAAAGGTAACATTGGTCCGAGCCGGATGTCCGGATCGCTGGACCACTGTCTCAAGCACCGGTGTCGACTGAGGGACCTAACCCTCGGGCGCTTTCCTGCTTGACGCCCTGCCCCTCCTCCTCCTCTCTCTCAGAGGCACTTCTTCTTCATCATCCGAAAGCTCAATAACGTCCCATGGAGCTGCAACAAAAAGTAACCTCAAAAGTTCAATCGGCCAACAATTCAATCGGCAGAATAAATTCAAGTCGAATGGAACATACTAGCTTTGGAGGTGGCCGTGTCATCAGTTTCCTCGTCACCTGGGGCCTTGTCAACGTCCATATCAGTCGCGGCTGAGGCTGGGCTGGAAAAGATTATAATCCATTCGGTCAGAACAGAAGTATCAGTCGGTGGAAGAAAAAGCAGAAAGAAAGAACACTCACCCAGAGGCAACAGGGACGTCCATCTTGATCTTGGGCAAAGTCTTCCGAGACTTTGAGGGGACGACCTTGGGCTGCTTGGCGACCTTCTCCGTCGGCTCTGGAGTCGAAGTCCGAGTGCGCTTCTATGCTTGAGTGCATGGAGCCACGGTTTTGCCACGCCCGCCCGCTGGATCATGGAGTAGCTTGGATCGACGCTCCGTGCGAGGTGGTGAGTCAACTATCTCGTCATCGTCTGACTCATCGCTTTCCTCCTCGTCATCGTCTTCTGGAGATTGCCAATCGCCGCTTTTCTTCGCGCTGTCCTCTCCCTCCTGGTCTTGCTCCAGAGCTTGTTCACCATTGGGCATCGAGTACATGTCAATGTAAACCTACAAGACAAGAAGTCAAGCAGATATCAGTCGGATTCAAAGACCGTCGCAAAACATATTGAAGTACAATCGGTAGCAGAGACCAAACCTTATCTGGCTGGTTGCTGTCGCTGAATGGGTCGACTCTCCTGGCTCCCCTGAGGTTGTCCTTGTTTCTGTAATACCCTTCAGCCACAGGGCCACTGTCTTGGCCGAAACTTCCTCTGGATGAACCCGAGCGGTGTCGTTGGCTCCAGAGTACATCCACATCGAGTGATCACAAGCCTGGAGCGGCTGGATGCGTCGACTGAGAAACACTTCCAACAAGTCCATGCCGATGACACCTTGATTGATCAACTGGACCACTTTCTTGACCAACATGTTCGTTTCCACCCTCTCCACAGCGGTCACTTTCAGTGAAGAAGGTTGCTGGGCGCGATCTAAAGAAAAAGGGGGAAGTCCAGTCGACTGACCTGGAGTCGCAATGTCCTGGCAGTAGAACCAGGTCGACTGCCAGCCCCTGACCGACTCAAGAAGTGTCATGGAGGGGAAAGAACTCCTTTTCCTCTTCTGGATAACCAAGCCCCCACACATTTGGATAACGTGTGTTCTCTCATCACTCGAATTCGCTTTCTTCACCGACTGGGAGCAGATTGTGAAGATATGCTTGAAAAGACCCCAGTGCGGTCGACAACCCAGGAACTTTTCACACATGGACACAAACGCAGCGAGGTATGTAATGGCGTTGGGAAAGAAATGATGGAGTTGGGCTCCGAAAAAGTTCAAGAAACCCCAGAAGAAATGATGCGGGGGAAGGGAGAAACCGCGGTCGACGTGGGTGGCGAGCAGAACGCACTCACCCGGTCGAGGCTGAGGCTCCGTTTCCCCCTCCGGCAGCCTCGCAGCCCCGTTGACGATCAGGCCGGAGTCAGCCGGCTCCTCCAAGTCCTCCGACCGGAGCGAAGATCGGATCCAATCGCCCTGGATCCAACCCGGCGGCAGCGCAGACCTCGACGACGACCCCCGATTCGTCTTCTTGCCTTTCGCCGCCCCCGTCGCCTTCTTTGCGCGTTCCAGCGCCGCCGTCTTGTCCTTCACCTTGGTGGCAGGGCGGCGGCGTCGAGAGCGGAAGAGCAAGATGCAGTGGAGAAGCGGAGGAGGAAGAGGGAGAATGGGCACGCACAGTGCAAACGCCTCGGCCCCGTCGCCTTTTAAGGGCCCGCTTCCGAGTGGCTGACGTGTGGGCCCGGGCAATCCTGTCAAATCCCACAACAGTCGCGCGTTGGGTACGTGGCGAAAAAGGTGGCGTGGAGATCGAGGCGCTCCTGTCTATCCATCCCGCTTACTACGGCGCGCTCCGCCTCGCGCACTTCCCCAAAATTTCGAATCCCGTGAGATCCGGGATATGCCGTAACCAATCGCGTCAAAGATTTCGCGTCAAAAGTAACACTCGATAGGTGACGAAATGAATCCACTCGGCAACTTCTGAATCGATCAAGGCGACTGAAGCGAAGCCGAAGTGCCAACACGGGCTTCCAGCTCAACATAGATACTTGTGAAGCTCAAGAGTCGAAGCAAGAGTAACTTCAACTTCTTTTCACTCGGACCTTAATCCATTCGGGGGCTAATGATGATGATATAGACCTAGGGTAGGGTCATAGGCCTGACCTATACGCCCTACCCAAGGTCACTACCCTAGAAGCAAAGAAGCCCAAGAGACAATAAGGAGTGCCCAGTGAAGGCGTCGAGTGCAATCCACTCAACCAATCAATCACTCGGGTACCCCTCCTTCCTGATGTCATTCGACCATACAAGAAACCACTCGACCTACTGAAGACCAGGAGTCACTCAGAACTGCAACGGTCAGGCGTTCACTCCGTAGTCTTTAAGATCATTAATAGCACTTATGGCTGGCGTTATCAGTAACGCCACGTCTTTATGTACATTGAACTCCTTGTAATGGGGGATGGCCGGGGTCCTGGCGCACTCCATATAAGCCACCCCCTCCTCTGGGACAAGGGTTCGCACCCCCTGTAACACACACTCCCATAATCCAGTCGACCGCCTCAGGGCACCGAGACGTAGGGCTTTTACCTCCTTCGAGAGGGGCCTGAACTCGTAAACACTTGCGTACAATCTCACCATAGCTAGGACCTTGCCTCCTCATTCGTACCCCCTATACTTACTGCCAGACTTAGAACCACGATAGGTACCACATCTACTACTGTAGCTTCATCTGTTGCAGCTTCAGCAAGCAGGGCACCACCAGTGGCAAGAAGCTCAGCAGCTCTAGAAAGCAGGGCACCACCAGTGGCAAGCAGCTCAGCAGCTCCAGCAAGCAGGCCAAGCAGCTCAGCGGCTCCAGCTAGGAGGCCAAGCAGCTCAGCAGCTCCAGCTAGGAGGCCAAGCAGCTCAGCTGCAGCAACAAGGACAGCCTTCTTGCCACCAAGACAAAGGAAGAAACCATCAAGGCTGAAGGATTACTTTTATGCTTCAGGGAACTAATGTGCTTTGGAAAAACTGTTGATAATGTGATCAGGCAAAACTGCTAATTGCTATGATCTATTTTGGGAACAACTCATGCTGGTTTGATGTTATGGTACTGTAATAACTACTATTGATGGGCTTGCTCTTATGAGAATTATGCACTATGATGCTGTTCTTGCTGTTATCATGTTCAATTTGATGATCCATATGGTGGTCTTGCTGCTACCATGTTCAATTTGATCCATATGATGGTCTTGTTGTTAGGAAAATTAAACACTTGTTGATGATGGTCTTGCTGTTAGGAAAATTAAACACTTGTTGATGATGGTCTTGGTGTTTTGATAATTATACACTTGTTGGTGAAGGTACCCCTAGGGCCATTTTGTGGATGAATCGATGGAATGGTGGTCAAGGTACCCCTAGGGCCATTTTGTCGATGAATCGATGAAATGAGGGTGAAGATACCCCTAGGCCCATTTTGTCGATGAATCGATGAAATGGTGGTCAAGGTACCCCTAGGGCCATTTTGTCGATGAATAAATGAAATGGTGGTCAAGGTACCCCTAGGGCCATTTTGTC
>NC_057811.1:177447197-177547414 GCF_018294505.1 Triticum aestivum
CATTTTGTCGATGAATCGATGAAATGAGGGTGAAGATACCCCTAGGGCCATTTTGTCGATGAATCGATGAAATGGTGGTCAAGGTACCCCTAGGGCCATTTTGTCGATGAATCGATGAAATGGTGGTCAAGGTACCCCTAGGGCCATTTTGTCGATGAATCGATGAAATGGTGGTCAAGGTACCCCTAGGGCCATTTTTTTGATGAATCGATGAAATGGTGGTCAAGGTACCCCTAGGGCCATTTTGTCGATGAATCGATGAAATGGGGGTCAAATTGGATCCAACACCATTGATAACAAAATAGTAAGTTAAATTACTTGGTTCACAGATTCATACTCAAATACTGAATAGATGATAATCATCTACACCATATAAAACCAAATTGTACTAAGCACATAAAGCATATAACTTCAAATTTGACTCACATTCATAAAGGTTCATCAAGGTTGGATCCAACACAATGGATCACAAAATACATACTTAAATTACTGGGTTCACAAATTCAAACTAAAGTACTAAATAGATGATTATCATCTACATTACAACACTGCTGGACCCAACACCATGGATCACAAAATACATAGTTAAAGTAGTTGAGGACCAAGTTCATACTAAAGTTTTGCATAGAAGACTATCATCTACATACAGATAGATGATTATCATACTAGAAGACACCCCTACTCATCTAAGATGGCCTTCACCCCCTGAAGCTTCCACTTTATCTTCTCCTCAGACTTTTGAAGCTCAGAAATGTGATGCTGCATTTAAGCCTCTCTTCTGTCAGCCTTTCCTTCTCCTTCAAATGATTGAACTTCAAGTTCCTAATCACATTGGCTTGAGCACCTGTCAGGTTCACTAGAGTCTCATATTTTTGCAGCAGCTTCTTCTCCCCCTCTTTCTTTGACAATTCTACCTTGAAGTTGCCCACTACAATTTCTAGCTCAGCAATCTTCACATCAACATATTCCTTCTGCTCCTTCTGATTGTTTAACTCCACACCCTTCTGCTGTTGGGCATCCAAGAGAGCATTCACATCAGCATACAAACTGTCATAGTCCTCATGTACTTTCTTCTTCTCCTCCTCTTTCTTTGCCAGCTCTGCCTTCAAGTTGCCCACTACAGTTTCTAGCTCTGCAATCTTCACATCAAGACATTGCTTCTGCTCCTTTTGATTGTTCAACTCCAGACCCCTCTGTTGCTGGGCATCCAAGAGAGCATTGACATCAGCATACAAACTATCATAATTCT
Organism: Triticum aestivum; assembly: GCF_018294505.1. NCBI lineage: Eukaryota > Viridiplantae > Streptophyta > Magnoliopsida > Poales > Poaceae > Triticum > Triticum aestivum. The sequence continues at coordinate 177,448,447 of NC_057811.1, forward strand.
CCTGTAGTTTCTTCTTCTCTTCTGTCAGGTTGTGAATTGCAAAGGAACTCTCCAGATTGTCATTGGTCCTAGCTGACTTAATCTCCTCATACATATCCCATAACTTGGCCAATGCCTTCTCCATTGAGTCTGGCCATTCAAAATCAATCCATTGAACTACTCCACAGTTTATGCCTTCCTGTAAAATAAACAATAAAAAAATAAAGAATCATCTAAGTGAGTAGGATGAAGACCACTGTTAAGTGCCATACTCCATAAGCAAACATGTTCAGGGGTTCTAATATGTGCAGCAAACATATCACACGGCAAAACAATAAACAATGACCACTGTTAAACAAGTAAGTAAGCACTGACCATAATAAACAATGACTACCATCCACTCACTGGATAAAACAAGTTAAACAAAGACTAAGCACTTAACCAAGCTTAACAACTTGATAAACAAAGCAGTAATCACTAACCACAATAAACAATGTGTACCATATGATGACAAGGCATGTCAGATAAAGGTAAACAAAGACCAAACTAAACAAAGCTTAACAACTACGTAAACAAAACATTAAGCAATGAACACCTTCCTTTATAAAGGATCATACCTTCTTAGCACATCCTATAAACCTCCTGCCGGTGTGCATCCCTTCAAATGCAACAAAGCGCTCGGCCGGCTCGCCGTGTTCGCACAAAACATTCACATCTGCGTCAGTGCCATTGAAATTTGGATCGTGCATCGTAGCTGGAAGCTGCGGGAGCAAGCAAAGATAAACCTAGGTTCAGCTCGAGCTCATTCACAAAATCCCCAATTCACTAACCCTAACCCTAACCCTAGCTGTAGCAAACTAACCTGGATGATGCCATCGCAGGAGGAGGAGATGTTCATGACTGAATCCTCACTGGTCTCGTCGCTCCACGACACCATGGCCACGGGGGAGCAGCAGAACGGCGGCCGGCGGTGTGGCGGCATCGGGAGAGAAGAACAGAGTGAGGAGAGGAGAACAGGTGTGGCACCCAAGTTTTTATTTGGATTTTTCAAAAGGTTTTTAATTGACTTGAGGGGAGTGATCAAAATTTTTTCTTCAAGAGAACTCTCACTCTCAAATATTTTTCTTTATGGCACAAGTTTTATTTGGACCCACCCAAGATCTGTCTTTGGTCTTGGAGGTTCTTGCTTTTCATTTGGACTCAAGACAAAATGTTTTTCATTTGGGGAAAATACCTTTTGAAAATCTTTTTGGAAATGCAATATGGCTTTTGGAAAACTCCTTTGCCACTTTCAACAATTCCTTCTTGCCATGGCCTTAGTGCAAATCCCCTCTCCTAACCTTTTCCTCACCTTTGGATCATGATTTGCATCAAATCCAGCAAGTTGAACCTCCCCATGTGAGTATTTCCATTTATATTCTATTCAAATAAATTTCTGCCTTCTTTCCTAGCACTTGGAGATTTGCAAAGGAACTCCACTTTCTGTCCTGATTCTTGCCCCCAAACCTTTTCCCCCTCCTAGTCCCTTGAACCCTCAACCTAGAACCATGAAGATCCACTGGTCTTCAGTTCAAAATTTTCAAACTACACCTGCTGCAAGTTTGGACCAGATTTGTCAAATTTGGTGAAATTCATTCAAAACCTTCTCCAAAAATTCCAAGTAAAATCAGGCAGCCTCTGGGTGCATTGAGTGGTCACCTCACCAAGTTACAGCTCCAGAAAAATTTATCTCATAGCCAAAACCTTCTGTCGAACACCTGCAGTGCACTGTCTATGTCAAGTTCAGAAAGTTCAAAGATTCAGTCAGTGGCTGCTGTCGTTTTCTTCAGAGGAGGACGTCGATCTCGCCAGTGCCACCGCGTCGCCTTGCTCCTCGTCCCCTCCCTCTTGTTCCTGCACCGCACGAACGCCTGGCGCCTTGCGGGCGTCGGCGACGAGCAGCAGAAGGTGCGCCGCCCCGTGACCGACGCCGGCGGCGGCTTTGCGGACGCCAGCGGGAGACACGGCGCCGACGACGCCACCCAGCGCCGCCCAAACCACCGGAGCCCGCCGCGTGGCCTTCCACTCCCCCGAATGCGCTGCCACTCTCGTCGTGAACCGCAGGGCGCGGAGCGCGCTCTCTGCCGCCGTTGAGCCCGCGCGGTCACCTCACCGTGGACCGACGCCATTACGCCAAGACCGACCCCGTTTAGCTATGAAACGACTCCAGTAACCTCCACTGATGCTGCCTGGCCGCTCAAACCACCTGCCAATCCACTGCTCCGCCGTAATCGCTCGCCGGAGATTCTCCGTTCACGGCCACCCCGTCGATCTGCCTATAAATAGAGGCCCCGAGCTTCAACTCGAGCGCCCACCATCCCTGCACTCCCCCTAGAGCAAGCCTAGCCACTGGTAGAGCCCCGAGGAGGTCTCCTTCCTCGACTCCGGCCGCCGCGACCCGCCACGGGATCCAGCCCGATTCGCCCCCATGTGCGCTCCTCCGCCTCCATTCTCTTGCCAGTAGCTTCACCTTGCATCCCTCGTTCTGACCCGCGCCTCAATTTGTAGCTTGCAGCCCTCCACCGGAGTTCCCCATCCTCACCCGAGCCGCCGTCCGCCGGAGATAGTGTCGCCGTCGACGTGGTGCTCCCCGTTGGACGAGTCCACCACCCACCGACGCGGAAGAAGACGCTGAAGCTCTTGGTACCCTCCGTTTCTCCTAACTCGCCGTGGTTCGACGCCGGCGTCCACCGCAGTCTTCGGGCGCCGGCGAGCTTTTTAAACCTGACAGGTGGACCCCGCCTGTCAGCCTCTATTCTATTCTCCTTCGAACCGTTTTCTGTTGGCGCCTTCGGGCAAATACGTTTTCTCCTTTGCGCTTGCGCATTCCCAACCGAAGCGTTTTCTGTTTTCTCAGTTAAAACCCTGGAACTTTTCTGTTTCATTACAGATAAGTCCCTGGACAGAAACCTTTATAACTTTTTAATAAAAAGGAATTTTTGAGTGATTCTTTTTCTGACAATCTTCAAATTTTGTCTAGTTTTTTATGGGATTTATTTGAAAATTATTTGGAAAAGTTTCTGTGCAAGTGTTGGTTTTCACGTTAGTACCCGTTTCGTGATTGCCGTAGGTTCCGGAAGAGGTGAAGGAGCCGCGTACTTCGTCGAGCTAGACTTCGACTTCTCCGAACCAGGCAAGCATGTTTTGAACATTTGATATGACAGGTGTTTTACATGTTCATGTGAGAGTTTGTGCGTGGCACATGAGTGTCGGTAAATACCTCGTTGCTTGTAAGGCAACGACCCGGTTGTTCCAAAGTCGCGATGATCTCTGATGAGAGATGGCCTAATCATGTGGTGACATGAAGGGCAGCAAGGTGGTACTGTTGTAGCATACCAGCCTTGCGTCATCCGACTTTCTCCGACGTTAACGTGGTTGGAGCCACGTTATCGTTCCTTTCCTGCATGTTCCAAAGTTGCGATGATCTCTGATGAGAGATGTCCTAATCATGTGGTGACATGAAGGGCAGCAAGGTGGTACTGTTGTAGCATACCAGCCTTGCGTCATCCGACTTTCTCCGACGTTAACGTGGTGGTTGGAGCCACGTTACCATTCTTTCCCCTTTCCGTGCTACCACATGTCTCATTGCCAGGATGCGGTTTAGTAAGTTGGTAACCTCTTTCCGTGTACACACCAAACAGAGAGGCCGGGAAGATGGTACCTTGGCCCAGGATTAAAGCCAGTCATCCGGTCAGGGGGCATGGGTGTTTCCTGTTGGGACCGAGAGGGGGGGCACCCCCTTAGAGCGCGCGTATAGAAATTTGATCCCATGCTACGCGAGGTTGTAGCCTCCCCGTCTCAAGGTTTTTCTTGAATGTTGCCGAGGGTGATCCCTGGCTTCGGATGGTTGAATTGGGTGTGTACTGGTTAGACGTGTTCCTTCCAAAACACCGTAGACGGAACTAGTCCCCGTGACTACTGAAATCCGTTGGCTGTGGTTAAGTACAAACTCTGCAGAGTCAATTCTTTCCAAATCATCGTATCCATGATCAAGTAGTGTAAACATTACATCCATATCTATCCGTGTGAAAAACTTGTCCCCGGTGAACAAGCTCAAGTGGTAAATCCAGTTTTATTGTTATTCCTGTGGATGGACTAACTTTATATTCGTCGCATGCTTGTGATAATTTATGTTCCCGAACGATTGTATTATTGAGCTGTGATATAAGCCCTTTATGTGACGTCGCGCAGATGTCCGACTGTGGCGTGTACTTGTTTCTTACTTTAAATATAAGCCCTTTATGTGATGTCGCACAGACGTCCGACTGTGGCATGCACTGTCTTTATTTTCTGTTGCAAGCCCTTTATGTGGTGTCGCCTCGACGCCCGACTGTGGCCTTATTATTCCGCATTTTCCGCTCGAGGAGTCTTTCAGACACTCGTTTGGCACCCGCATTATTATTCCGCATTTTCCGCTCGAGGAGTCTTTCAGACACTCATTTGGCACCTGTATTATTATTCCGCATTTTCCGCTCGAGGAGTCTTTCAGACACTCGTTTGGCACCAGTATTACTATTCTGCAGTTTCCGCTCGAGGCGTCATTCAGACCCTCGCTTGGCACCAAGTATTTATTATCTCTATGTCTGATCGCACTGGTTAACTTGTTCATGTGCTTCATGTTTACATTTGTTATACCTTATGTCCGAACTGTCTTGCGAGTACTTTCATAGTACTCACCTGGCTTGTTGATTTGGCCAGATGTTGACGCAGGCGATCTCTTGGATGAAGAGTTTGATAGCGCGTCCGATGCCTAGAGGAGTCCCAGTCAGTCCTGCGCGATCCCGGATATTGGTCACTTGTATTGTATACGCTTCCGCCACCCGCAATAAGTCTTCTCGAGCCTCACTCCGACGCTCGATGAGTTGTAGTCTTCTGGAATCATATCACTCGCTTCGCGATGATATTTCCACCACCGTTATTATCGTGAGTTAGTAGTTTGCCACCCTATCCGCCGTCTTGTTTTAGCGGCGTGCATGTAATAAATTGTTGGGCAGTCTCTGCTCAACCTTGTATTATATTTAGTACTCCTGGTATTTTTCTTCTGTGACCGAGATATTGTCTACCAGTGAGAAGGAATTCTTCCTCGCTGGTCCGTAAAAGGGATTGGTCTCTCAATAATTATTTTATTGAAAAACCGGCCGTGACAAGCTTGGTATCAGAGCCAGGCTGACGGTAGGAAGCCACTAGGTGCGATCGCTAATCGGTTATTGGCGTTTTTGTGCTTTTTCAGCATTTTGCAATTGTAGCTATTTTCTGTTGGTCATCATAAATTTATGACATGACTACTCAGAATTTTTGCCTACTTTTGTAGATGGCTGGCAGCAGCTGTGAGAATCGAGTGTTCACCAACGTGCCCGAGGGGTTTGTCAAGCTCCTCGTCTCCATCACCAAGCTCGCAATCGGGCCAGCAGCTCGCCCGGAGTTCACACTCTATCAACACAAGCTCAGTGACGACGTGTCTATGCACCAAGCTGTTGTGCAGTTCAAGGGAGGACGATCTGCTGCTCGTCACTTCCGTTTTGTGGGAAGGGCCATGCCTACGGAGAGGCATGCCATGCAGATGGCTGCCCGCGAGGCGATAGCTCGCCTTCGGGACATCCTTCCTATGATGAAGACTCGTCGCTACCGCTACCTCCCATGCCATGTGCCTTACACCAGCCACTATGCGTTTGCCTGCCATCGGGGAGAACGAGATGAAGCCATCGAGATGGTTGTGGAGTATCTCAAGGCTCTGGAGGAGTCTTTCGACAACCTCGTAGATGATCTTGTGGCTGCCCGCATGGACTTAGTCCGGGGCGGTCCTGCCAGCAGGAAGGAGCTTCTCCACACGGCGCCGCCCCTGACATTCGTCTCGTCTTCAGCCTCGTATGCACCGGCCGTTTTGGCCACTGCTCGCCGTCTGCCTACCACTGAGGAGTTCGACCGAGTCATCGCTCCTACTCCAGTCAGAGCCGCACCGCCTGCCGCACACGCTCTACCACCAGTCGCCCCCGCACCATCACCGCAGCGCAGCGTCACGCGCCAGGAGCCAGCTAGAGAGGAGGTGGAGGTTGACTCTCCTGGACCGCTGAGCCTTGCCATCGGCAAGCGGAAGGAGATCTTCACCATCTCCGACTGAGAGCACCGAGTAGCCGCGTGTTATGTCTGCCTGTATGATGTGCTGTTTATTCCTATATGATAGTTTGTATTGGTGTGTTTGCTGCCTTCCGGAGTAGTACGCTAGTTTTTAATAACATGTCAGGATGTGTACGCGCATCCTGAGTGCTGTATCACGTGTTTGCTTTTCGCATGTAAGATTTATGTTAAGCACTTCTTCTCCAAAAAAAAATCATTTGTGTTTCTTTGAAAACCTTGAAGCCTTTTGATTATTGCCTTTGCGAGATTTTTCTTGTGCTACACAGTTTTTTTTCTCATGGGTTTTGCAAATAATACCCCAGACTGGAAAAATGTCTCGCCCGTGGACTCGCTCCATGCCCAATCAGCCAGAAGAAGTTTACGGGACACAGACCAGCAACAATTTCACACAGGGTCAGTCCAGCCAACAAGACAGCGAAGCAGCACTGTCTCAAGTATGCCGTCTCTTCGAGCAAAGCCAGCAACAGCACCAAGAGATGATGAACCATGTCATCAACATGGGAAACCACCGTGAACCCTATCAACCCCATTCTAAGTTATCTGAGTTACAGAAGACTCGCCCCTCAACTTTTGCTCACACTGACAGACCGCTGGAAGCCGACGATTGGCTTCGTGAGATTGAAAGGAAACTGATTATTGCTCAGTGCTCAGATCATGAGAAGGTGCTTTATGCACCACACTATCTTACTGGAGCAGCCGCAGCATGGTGGGAAAACTTCCTACACATGCATCCCAGGGAACACAACATCACCTGGGAAGAGTTCAAGGAAGGCTTCCGTGGGGCACACATCCCCAGAAGCATCCTAAAGATCAAGAAGAGGGAGTTCGATGACCTGAAGCAGAGAGGCATGTCAGTCACAGAATACAACGGTCAGTTCACCCAGCTGTCTCGTTATGCCTACGACGAGCACATGACAGAAAGCAAGAAGATGGAAAAATTCCTGGACGGCCTGGCACCGGCACTGAGATGCCAACTGATTGTGCACACCTTTCCGGATTTTAAGACGCTAGTGGACAAGGCCATCACCTTGGAGAATGAGCGCCGTAGTCTGGAAGATATCCGTAAGCGGAAGAGGGACAAGACGACTCTTGCCCGCAGCAACCGAGGCAAGACTGAGGTCCCAAGGACAGACGCAAGGAGATCCACGACTACTGAGCCAAGGCCCGTCGGACAGTTTCATGCCAGGGACAAGGAGTTCACATACCGTCCAGGGGTCACCTGCTATGCTTGTGGTCAACAAGGGCATTATGCTAAACAGTGCCCAAAGCCAAGAGACTCGGCACCCAAGCCGAACAATGGTGGAAACAATCCAGCCCCCAAGCGCAACAACTTCAACCCCAGCAACAACCACAGGAAGGGTCACCTGAACCATGTGACCAGGGAAGAAACGCAGAATGCCCCAGACATCGTACTCGGTACGTTCCCTGTCAACACAGTACCTGCCACGGTTTTGTTTGATTCTGGAGCTTCCCATTCGTTCGTTTCGAAGAGTTTTGTTTCGCAACACGGTTTTCCGATACTTCCCTTGGAAAAATCTATGATCATCAAGTCCCCCGGAAATAAGCAAATCGCTCAAGGTTACTGCCAAGGAGTGGTCATTGAGTTCGAAGGACTACAATTCCACGCGAATCTCATCGTGTTGGAAAGTAAAGGACTGGATGTCATTTTAGGGATGGACTGGTTGACCACCAACAAAGGATTCATTGACTGCTTCAATCGGACAGTGATTCTCACTCACCATCACGGCAAGACTATAAGAGTTTCCGCTCAAGAAAGGCCACGATCACAGCAACCAAAACTGAACAAAATGGACATTGCAGAACTGAGAAAAGTTCCAGTGGTATGCGATTTCCTGATGTGTTCCCGGAAGAACTACCAGGCATGCCACCAGACCGAGAGATCGAATTCAGCATCGAACTAGCACCTGGCACCGCTCCCATCTATAAGAAGCCGTATAGAATGGCACCCTCAGAATTGGTGGAGTTGAAGAAGCAGATAAAGGAATTGTTGGACAAAGGATTTATTCGAGCCAGCTCCTCACCTTGGGGTTCGCCTGTGTTGTTCGCCAAAAAGAAGGATGGGACACTGAGGCTGTGCATAGACTATCGAGCCCTCAATATGGTCACCATCAAAAACAAATATCCGATGCCACGAATAAATGATTTGTTTAACCAGCTCGCACAGGCCAAGGTATTCTCAAAAATTGATTTGAGATCGGGATATCACCAATTGAAGGTACGGACAGAGGATATCCCCAAGACAGCATTCACTTCCAGATATGGGTTATACGAGTTCACAGTGATGCCTTTTGGACTAACGAACGCCCCCGCATATTTCGTCCACCTCATGAACAAAGTGTTCATGAAATTCATGGACAAATTTGTGGTGGTATTCATTGACGATATTCTGGTTTACTCAAGGACACCAGAAGAGCATGCTGAGCACCTCAGAATTGTTTTGGGAGAATTGAGGAAACATCAGTTGTACGCCAAATTTAGCAAGTGCGAATTTTGGCTAAGACAAGTTGGTTTCTTAGGCCATATACTGAACCAAGAAGGCGTGGCCGTAGACCCAGAAAAGGTCAAGGCCATACTGGACTGGAAGCCGCCCGCCAACGTCACAGATGTGCGGAGTTTCCTAGGAATGGCCGGATATTACAGAAGATTTATTGAAGGGTTCTCCACTGTGGCGAAACCTATAACCCAGTTACTCAAGAAGGACAAGAAATTTGTATGGACGGAAGCATGCGAGCAGAGCTTCCAAGAACTCAAGAAGAAGCTGACAACCGCACCAGTCTTAACTGTGCCAGACATACACAAGAGCTTTGAAGTGTATTGTGACGCGTCCCGAAAAGGTCTCGGATGCGTGCTAATGCAGGATGGCAAAGTTGTCGCATATGCCTCCAGGCAGCTGCGAAAACATGAGGAAAATTACCCAACACATGACTTGGAGCTAGCAGCAGTCATACATGCACTCAAGGAGTGGAGGCACTTTCTGTTGGGAAATCGCTGTGAAATATATACATACCATAAGAGCCTCAAATATATTTTCACACAGCTAGAGCTGAATTTACGCCAACGACGCTGGTTGGAACTGGTCAAGGACTATGACGTCGGTATTCACTACCATCCAGGGAAAGCAAATGTAGTGGCCGATGCCCTTAGTCGAAACCCCAGCCCGGACAATGACGGTCCGCAAAACTTGAGGCCTGAGTTTCAGCGAGAGTTCGCTAGGCTCAACTTGATGTTAGTCTCCGAGGGCACCGTATCGAACCTAGAGATACAACCCACCCTGGTGGAACAAATCAAGAAGGCTCAACAGGGACATCCCAGCATCAAAGGCATAAAGAAGAAAATGAATCTTCGTAATACTTCCGAGTTCGTCACCGACAGTGAAGGAACATTATGGTACCGAGACAGACTTTGCGTACCTAACATTGAGGGGCTCAAGCAACAGATCCTGACGGAAAGCCACACCGCTCCATACTCGATTCATCCTGGAAGAACCAAAATGTACAAGGACATTCAGGAAAGATTTTGGTGGCACGGTATGAAAAGAGATATAGCCACATTTATTGCTTGTTGCGATTCATGTCAGCGCATCAAGGCCGAGCATCAAAAGCCAGCAGGGCTACTCCAACCAAACAGGATACCGGAGTGGAAGTGGGATGAAATAGGAATGGATTTCATCGTCGGATTACCCCGATCACAGCGTGGGAATGACGCCATATGGGTCATCACAGACCGACTAACCAAAGTTGTTCATTTCATTCCCGTGAAGACTACCTACTCCACACAAAGACTGGCAATACTTTATCTCTCCCGTATAGTTTGTTTGCACGGAGTCCCAAAGACTATAATATCAGACCGAGGCACCCAATTCGTCTCCAAATTTTGGGATCACCTACAACAAGCTCTGGGCACGCAACTAGCCTTCAGTACAGCATACCACCCTCAGACCGATGGACAAACGGAACGTGTGAACCAAATCCTAGAGGATATGCTAAGAGCCTATGTGCTCACCTATGGATCCAGTTGGGAAGAGAGTTTGCCGTATGCCGAATTTGCTTACAACAACAGTTACCAAGCCAGCTTGCAAATGGCACCCTTTGAAGCATTGTACGGACGGAGGTGTCGTACCCCGCTGAATTGGTCAGAAACAGGTGACAGCCGTATCTTCGGCCCAGACATGCTTAAAGAGGCCGAGGAGAAAGTTAAACAAATCCGGGACAGACTCAAGACAGCACAGAGCCGCCAAAAGAGCTACTATGATCAGAAGCACCGTGAGGTCAGCTTTGAACCCGGTGATTCCGTATACCTCCGAGTATCTCCTATGAGGGGTCTGCAACGGTTCAAAATAAAGGGGAAGCTAGCCCCAAGATTCATTGGACCATTTTGTGTAAAGGCACGAAGAGGCACGGTAGCCTACCAACTAGACCTCCCGAAGGAGCTGTCAGACGTCCATGACGTGTTCCACGTCTCACAGTTAAGAAAATGTGTGAGCAACCCAGAAAAGCATGTACCTCATGAGGACATTGATATGCAACCAGATCTCACCTACAGAGAAAGGCCAGTAAAGATTCTAGAAGAGTCTGAACGGAGGACCCGTCAGAAAACGACAAAGTTTTTCAGGGTTCAGTGGAGCAACCACACTGAGGATGAAGCCACATGGGAAAGGGAAGATTTCCTCCAGGCAGAGTATCCATATCTATTTGAGGATCAGCAGAAATCTCGAGGACGAGATTTTTCCTAAGGGGGTAGGTGTTGTGACACCCAAGTTTTTATTTGGATTTTTCAAAAGGTTTTTAATTGACTTGAGGGGAGTGATCAAAATTTTTTCTTCAAGAGAACTCACACTCTCAAATATTTTTCTTTATGGAACAAGTTTTATTTGGACCCACCCAAGATCTGTCTTTGGTCTTGGAGGTTCTTGCTTTTCATTTGGACTCAAGACAAAATGTTTTTCATTTGGGGAAAATAACTTTTGAAAATCTTTTTGGAAATGCACTATGGCTTTTGGAAAACTCCTTTGCCACTTTCAACAATTCCTTCTTGCCATGGCCTTAGTGCAAATCCCCTCTCCTAACCTTTTCCTCACCTTTGGATCATGATTTGCATCAAATCCAGCAAGTTGAACCTCCCCATGTGAGTATTTCCATTTATATTCTATTCAAATAAATTTCTGCCTTCTTTCCTAACACTTGGAGATTTGCAAAGGAACTCCACTTTCTGTCCTGATTCTTGCCCCCAAACCTTTTCCCCCTCCTAGTCCCTTGAACCCTCAACCTAGAACCATGAAGATCCACTGGTCTTCAGTTCAAAATTTTCAAACTACACCTGCTGCAAGTTTGGACCAGATTTGTCAAATTTGGTGAAATTCATTCAAAACCTTCTCCAAAAATTCCAAGTAAAATCAGGCAGCCTTTGGGTGCATTGAGTGGTCACCTCACCAAGTTACAGCTCCAGAAAAATTTATCTCATAGCCAAAACCTTCTGTCGGACACCTGCAGTGCACTGTCTATGTCAAGTTCAGAAAGTTCAGAGATTCGGTCAGTGGCTGCTGTCGTTTTCTTCAGAGGAGGACGTCGATCTCGCCAGTGCCACCGCGTCGCCTTGCTCCTCGTCCCCTCCCTCTTGTTCCTGCACCGCACGAACGCCTAGCGCCTTGCGGGCGTCGGCGACGAGCAGCAGAAGGTGCGCCGCCCCGTGACCGACGCCGGCGGCGGCTTTGCGGACGCCAGCGGGAGACACGGCGCAGACGACGCCACCCAGCGCCGCCCAAACCACCGGAGCCCGCCGCGTGGCCTTCCACTCCCCCGAATGCGCTGCCGCTCTCGTTGTGAACCGCAGGGCGCGGAGCGCGCTCTCTGCCGTTGTTGAGCCCGCGCGGTCACCTCACCGTGGACCGACGCCATTACGCCAAGACCGACCCCGTTTAGCTGTGAAACGACTCCAGTAACCTCCACTGATGCTGCCTGGCCGCTCAAACCACCTGCCAATCCACTGCTCCGCCGTAATCGCTCGCCGGAGATTCTCCGTTCACGGCCACCCCGTCGATCTGCCTATAAATAGAGGCCCCGAGCTTCAACTCGAGCGCCCACCATCCCTGCACTCCCCCTAGAGCAAGCCTAGCCACTGGTAGAGCCCCGAGGAGGTCTCCTTCCTCGACTCCGGCCGCCGCGACCCGCCACGGGATCCAGCCCGATTCGCCCCCGTGTGTGCTCCTCCGCCTCCATTCTCTTGCCAGTAGCTTCACCTTGCATCCCTCGTTCTGACCCGCGCCTCAATTTGTAGCTTGCAGCCCTCCACCGGAGTTCCCCATCCTCACCCGAGCCGCCGTCCGCCGGAGATAGTGTCGCCGTCGACGTGGTGCTCCCCGTTGGACGAGTCCACCACCCACCGACGCGGAAGAAGACGCTGAAGCTCTTGGTACCCTCCGTTTCTCCTAACTCGCCGTGGTTCGACGCCGGCGTCCACCGCAGTCTTCGGGCGCCGGCGAGCTTTTTAAACCTGACAGGTGGACCCCGCCTGTCAGCCTCTATTCTATTCTCCTTCGAACCGTTTTCTGTTGGCGCCTTCGGGCAAATACGTTTTCTCCTTTGCGCTTGCGCATTCCCAACCGAAGCGTTTTCTGTTTTCTCAGTTAAAACCCTGGAACTTTTCTGTTTCATTACAGATAAGTCCCTGGACAGAAACCTTTATAACTTTTTAATAAAAAGGAATTTTTGAGTGATTCTTTTTCTGACAATCTTCAAATTTTGTCTAGTTTTTTATGGGATTTATTTGAAAATTATTTGGAAAAGTTTCTGTGCAAGTGTTGGTTTTCACGTTAGTACCCGTTTCGTGATTGCCGTAGGTTCCGGAAGAGGTGAAGGAGCCGCGTACTTCGCCGAGCTAGACTCCGACTTCTCCGAACCAGGCAAGCATGTTTTGAACATTTGATATGACAGGTGTTTTACATGTTCACGTGAGAGTTTGTGCGTGGCACATGAGTGTCGGTAAATACCTCGTTGCTTGTAAGGCAACGACCCGGTTGTTCCAAAGTCGCGATGATCTCTGATGAGAGATGGCCTAATCATGTGGTGACATGAAGGGCAGCAAGGTGGTACTGTTGTAGCATACCAGCCTTGCGTCATCCGACTTTCTCCGACGTTAACGTGGTTGGAGCCACGTTATCGTTCCTTTCCTGCATGTTCCAAAGTTGCGATGATCTCTGATGAGAGATGGCCTAATCATGTGGTGACATGAAGGGCAGCAAGGTGGTACTGTTGTAGCATACCAGCCTTGCGTCATCCGACTTTCTCCGACATTAACGTGGTGGTTGGAGCCACGTTACCATTCTTTCCCCTTTCCGTGCTACCACATGTCTCATTGCCAGGATGCGGTTTAGTAAGTTGGTAACCTCTTTCCGTGTACACACCAAACAGAGAGGCCGGGAAGATGGTACCTTGGCCCAGGATTAAAGCCAGTCATCCGGTCAGGGGGCATGGGTGTTTCCGGTTGGGACCGAGAGGGGGGGCACCCCCTTAGAGCGCGCGTATAGAAATTTGATCCCATGCTACGCGAGGTTGTAGCCTCCCCGTCTCAAGGTTTTTCTTGAATGTTGCCGAGGGTGATCCCTGGCTTCGGATGGTTGAATTGGGTGTGTACTGGTTAGACGTGTTCCTTCCAAAACACCGTAGACGGAACTAGTCCCCGAGACTACTGAAATCCGTTGGCTGTGGTTAAGTACAAACTCTGCAGAGTCAATTCTTTCCAAATCATCGTATCCATGATCAAGTAGTGTAAACATTACATCCATATCTATCCGTGTGAAAAACTTGTCCCCGGTGAACAAGCTCAAGTGGTAAATCCAGTTTTATTGTTATTCCTGTGGATGGACTAACTTTATATTTGTTGCATGCTTGTGATAATTTATGTTCCCGAACGATTGTATTATTGAGCTGTGATATAAGCCCTTTATGTGACGTCGCGCAGACGTCCGACTGTGGCGTGTACTTGTTTCTTACTTTAAATATAAGCCCTTTATGTGATGTCGCACAGACGTCCGACTGTGGCATGCACTGTCTTTATTTTCTGTTGCAAGCCCTTTATGTGGTGTCGCCTCGACGCCCGACTGTGGCCTTATTATTCCGCATTTTCCGCTCGAGGAGTCTTTCAGACACTCGTTTGGCACCCGCATTATTATTCCGCATTTTCCGCTCGAGGAGTCTTTCAGACACTCGTTTGGCACCTGTATTATTATTCCGCATTTTCCGCTCGAGGAGTCTTTCAGACACTCGTTTGGCACCAGTATTACTATTCTGCAGTTTCCGCTCGAGGCGTCATTTAGACCCTCGCTTGGCACCCAGTATTTATTATCTCTATGTCTGATCGCACTGGTTAACTTGTTCATGTGCTTCATGTTTACATTTGTTATACCTTATGTCCGAACTGTCTTGCGAGTACTTTCATAGTACTCACCTGGCTTGTTGATTTGGCCAGATGTTGACGAAGGCGATCTCTTGGATGAAGAGTTTGATAGCGCGTCCGATGCCTAGAGGAGTCCCAGTCAGTCCTGCGCGATCCCGGATATTGGTCACTTGTATTGTATACGCTTCCGCCACCCGCAATAAGTCTTCTCGAGCCTCACTCCGACGCTCGATGAGTTGTAGTCTTCTGGAATCATATCACTCGCTTCGCGATGATATTTTCACCACCGTTATTATCGTGAGTTAGTAGTTTGCCACCCTATCCGCCGTCTTGTTTTAGCGGCGTGCATGTAATAAATTGTTGGGCAGTCTCTGCTCAACCTTGTATTATATTTAGTACTCCTGGTATTTTTCTTCTGTGACCGAGATATTGTCTACCAGTGAGAAGGAATTCTTCCTCGCTGGTCCGTAAAAGGGATTGGTCTCTCAATAATTATTTTATTGAAAAACCGGTCGTGACAACAGGGTGACGAGAGGAGAGGGCGAGGCAGAGGAGAGAGCTGGATCGAGCCGGTTTCTATCGGCGGACCGGCACTGTAGCACCGTTACACGGCGTCAGCTCGCGGCCGTGACGTCGACAAGACAGGGTCCCACCTGTCATAATAGTGCTTAAACTGCCCGAGCAGGAGGTTTGGTGCTTTCTGCAAAAGATTAGAAAAAAATCAGTGTTTTCTGCAGCAAAAACGTAGAAGAATGTTTTCTGCAAACCTAAGCTGAAATGTGATGGTTTTCTGCAATTCACTCGCAGAGGCCGCTGGATCACAACCACGACAACTCGCCAAGAGCGCCGCCGATGAACATGCCAGCAAGGAAGCAGGCCGACGTGATCAGAGATGCAACGCACCAGTGAGATAGAACCATTGGTGGTCATGCATGTCGAGGACATGGAGCTAGCATGGTTGGCGTGGCCGTGGCAGGGCCACAAAAACCTTGTGGTGCTCCACAGATGGAGAGCAACACCGTTCAGGAGATCAGGGTGCGGCATCCGCCGGAGTGGAGGGAGACGTCGCAATGGAGGAAACCGAGATGGCTCACCGATAAGGTCTTCATTAGGGTCAGGTCATCGATGGCGTGGGGAGGGGCAGGGGATCAGATCTGTGGTGGAGAGGGTGGATGGTGTGGCCGGCGGTGAGGTGTGAAGGCAGCATGGCTGCGTAATCCGAGAGTACGCCGGTCGTGGGGTTGCAGCGAGGTCAGGGGAGGTACATGCAAGGTACTCCCTCCGTTCCTAAATCTAAGTCTTTTTAAATATTCCATTACAAACTACATACAGATGTATATAGACATATTTTAGAGTGTAGATTTATTCATTTTACTCCGTATCTAGATCATAGTAGAATCTCTAAAAAGACTTATAGTATTTACGAACGAAGGGAGTATAAGGGAGAGGAGCGGGATATGGTCAATAAACATACGAGTAATTAGGATGCGTGATATACGGGTGGTTTAGCAGCAGGCCAAAACGGTGATATCTCAACCGTGAGATTAAGCTAGAATTGATGGAATTGGAGTGGTCTGACGTCTGCTTCTAATTAGACTACTGACCAAAAGTGTTTCCCTTAGTTCGTGGGCGACAAGGTTAGCTACAGTACAGACTGATTTTGTAATGACTAATTAAGATGTACTAATTGAACAACTTGAATGTGCCTGAAAATTATGAGCTCCGGCTCAGTTGTGTGGGGCCGAGCGTGTTGGCAGTCATTTTGCCGGCCCGTGGCCTTTTTTTTTAAACTCATCAAACACTTTTAGTTAACATCCCACATGGGATCTCGTCTAAAACAACACGCAAAATAAAGTCTGGTGGCATTAGGCGCCACACGGAATTTAATTTATTTGACACAACTTCCCTAGCTACTAAGTGAGCTGCTAAATTAGCCTCACGTCTAAACCACGACACCTTCCATCTCTCTCGTGATGCTAGATGCTGCTTCACTTCCTCGACGATCGGTCGCAGTGGCGATAAATCTTTATCCTTGCTTTGGAGCTTGCATACAATCTCTCGGCAGTCCGTTTCAATGTGTAAGCTGGATATGTCGAGTTCACCTGCCATCACAGCTGCCTCTCTGCAAGCCAGCAGCTCTACTCTCGCTGGGTTGTTGCACATTGGAAAAAAGTGACCTGCTGCACTCAAATATGCACCCTCATGATTCCGGAATACCACTTCGGTGCCACCAGCATCGCCTACCCTCGTTGTAGCACCATCTACGTTGGCCTTCACCCACCCCTTCTCTGGTGGTCTCCATTTCTCCTTAACCCCAGTTCTGACTTGCTTGAACTTCCGGCCGTGAATAGACTGCCATTCCTCCATTAGATGGAACACCCTCCTCGCGATTGCATCTGCGTCCTCAATTCTCTGACCCTCTCGTGCGTTGTTCCTTGCTAACCAGAGCGCATATGCCCCCTGAACAAGGACAACACGTTTGTCATCCGATGCGTTCGCGAACCACGATAGAAGCCATTTCGACAAAGCACTCTGGGAGCTGACTGACTCCGATGGGATCGCCACCGGCCCCTCAATTCCTAATGCATTATCTTCCAAAACTTTGCTGAATGGTAGCAGCCCCAAAACCTGTGGTAATTTGTTTCCTCTCTACCGCAAGCCGTACAAAAGACTCATGCCTTAATTTTCCTCCTAAGTAGCTCCGACCCCACTGCTAGTCCGTTTCGGATCAGCCTCCACATATGCATTTTGACCTTGCCTGGTGCGATTGTATCCCACAGGTTCAGCCATGATTTGTGATCAGCCATCGAAGTAGATGATTCTGGCCGGCCCGGACGGAGTCTCTTCTGGCTCATCCGCAAGTGATAAGCCGACCGTACTGT
Source organism: Triticum aestivum (assembly GCF_018294505.1). Taxonomy (NCBI): domain Eukaryota; kingdom Viridiplantae; phylum Streptophyta; class Magnoliopsida; order Poales; family Poaceae; genus Triticum; species Triticum aestivum. Next base: position 177,465,894 of record NC_057811.1, read on the forward strand.
AAAAACTCCATTCTTGGTATAATTCCAAGCCTGATAGTCCTCCATCCCCGGCCCAACCATCGGGATTTGCATGATCTCAGTCGCCTCATCAGGGGGTAACATTGCCTGCACCTTGTTTACGTCCCATGCAGAACCATTTGCTTCAAAGAGGTCACTCACTCGTGTTATCCCGTGACCTGTCCCATGAATTTGGTACATATTGCAACGAGTTCCAGTTTGCGTCATACTAAGGAGATGGCTCGGGGAACATTTGCTACGTCGAGTGAAGGAATCCAGTCGATCCAACGGCTCGCGAGGCGGTTTACGGCAGCGTAAAATCAGTCGGTTTAGAACAAGCGTTTTCCATAATTAAAACTATAAAATAAGAGTCAAAATATCTGGAAGTTTTTTCTTCAAACATGAAATAACATTTTTTTTTGAGGATCAAAATTGCCGCTTTATTTAATCGTAGGCGTTCGGAATCTCATTCTTGTCAAAAGTTTAGCCAAGGAACATCTTCGGTGGTCAATGAAAAAAAATGGTACTATAAAAGGGTTATTATTCACATTATTTGGACTTGCAATTTTGTTTTCTTTCTTTGCCAAGAATACCACTAGTCATTTCTCCACGAAATTTTTCACGAGTACTACACTAGTCCATGTTCATTGCCAAAAAAAACCGTAACTTTTTGACTCTTTTTCTAGATTGTTTTCCAATTCGGGTGCATTGGGCCTGATCCACGCATGAGAGTACATACAGAAAACATCGTCTGCTTCTCACTCAACCAGGAAAGACACATAAAGGCATCTTCAACAGCGACCCGTAAATTTTCTCCCGCATCCGTCTGCAGACAGAGGGACCAGTCCGCGGACACGAATGCGGGAGGCCGCCATCCAACCATGACAACAATTCAAACTAAGCAGACAAAATTCATTCAAAAACGGTCGGATTTCATATAAACATAACGTATTTCATTACATGCCAGACTCTGGAAGTATAACTAATTAACTTAATCTATGATCGCCAGCCCTAGCTCCCCGTGTCCGATCATGAGCCCCGCAAACTAATGCTTCGTCTTCTCAAATTCCGCCTCGGCACTCTTCAACTCCGCCACCGAAGCCCCACGAACTGAAGTTGTCCGCCCCCACGTCATCACCAAGCGATTAATCGGCCACCGATGCTCAACCCACCAAGCTTGGCATCGACAGAAGAGGAGTGGTCAGAGCGTCGGTGACCTACCGTACACTACTCTTCCTCGCTGCCGGCGACGCCCGCAGACGTGCCAGCTACGTGGTCGTCGTGGCTGGGCGTGGCCTCGGCAGAGCCGGCGATGTCGTCCTCATCGTCGGTCTCGCCGAACACCGGGTCCACTGCCTCATTGCACTCCTTGTAGCATTTGTCTTTGATTTGCGTGAGAAAACGCGTCCAGGCCAAGCTACGGACTGATACAGGCCCATGATGGATGGCTTCTGCGGTCCAGACGCAAACCGACGCGGAAGGTGGACAGCACTCGGTTCCAGCAAAAAAACGATAGTAAATAGACATCTACCCGGTGCAGAGATGTATCAATGCAAGAGGTAATGCAACTCAAATTCAAAAAGTATGAAACGACAACTTCGACTAAGACAGCTTCAGCTAGAAATAGGGAAGACACAACACATCTCAGTTTCAGCACATAATTAATACAGTACTCCTTCCGTCCCATAATACAAGAACATTTTTTACACTAGACTAATGTAAAAAACGTTCTTATATTATGAGACGGAAGGAGTAGGTAATAAGTAGACATCCATCCAGTGCCAAGTAGGCATGTATCCAGTGCAAGATCAAGTAATCCAACTCAAATTTGAACACTAAACACGACAGCTTTATGGTGGCAGAGTCGACCAAGTCACCTTCAGCAAGATAGAGGCATGCTCAAGCATTATTTGTCGACGTGCACATCCATGGATGTCTGCTTTGAAGCGACAATAACGTTCCAGATCATCATTTTTAAAGCCTTTCTGACCTACCTTGAGCTTCAAATGCATCCAACCATCCATCTCTACGGCAATCACATGCCTTTTTGTTAGGACACATGACTCACCAATAATATCATGAAACAGCTCAATTCCCTGACGGACCCCACCGACAATGACAAACGAACTGAGAGATAAACTGAATCCACCCTGCACTTCTGATATGATAACATCTATTGTCGCCTCCACTGCATTGACAACGCGTGCTAAAGTGATGTCAACAGCACCATAATCGCCATTAATGCGATTCATGAATGGAACAGAAGGTGTGGTTACTTCACTGAAGTCTGTTGCACCATCAATTAATTGTAGATCATCTTCTTCTTGCTCTCCGTTCTTGACCCTCATGTCATACTCGACTAGAACAACACAGGTCATTGTGATGCCCCTCTTAGGGCCAGTCATCTCAATGAGAGAACCCTGGAAAACTATTATTATTAGTTGCTATTAGCTCACAGTAAAAAGTAAAGACTTGCCTAAAGCATGTAAATTCTGAACTCACCTACAAACAAAAGTCGGTTGCACATGAAACTTAATTAATCATGCACGAATAATAAACAATAATCATGCCTAATGCATGCAAGGATAACACCATCTTTGTATAATGCTAGTAAGATGCCCATGCTACGCTACGGAACTACATTAAGTATGGAGTCAAAATTAGTCCATCTAGGGTTTTAAAGTGATACGGTATTCCTCCACATCTTTGGCTTGGCTGAGACTCCTAAAAGTTTAGGAGCGGGGGTAGAACTGATGCTGCAGGCCAGGACCTCCTAGTCAAATCTAGGGGGAGGGGAGGGGGGGAGGACGGACAAGATTCTGTCCTGAATGTATTTTGTGGCACATCCGCACGTGTGAGTGCTGCAGGCCAGGATCATCATGCAAGAGGTCCACACAAGATTCAGTCCTGAATGTATTTTGTGGCACATCCGCACATGCGAGCAGAATGTGTACATGTGTGGACTCATGCATGTGTATTTATATCAAGGCCTGTGTCTAGGGTGGTCAAGGAAAAGTACCAACTAAAGAACCTAATGTTGTCTTGAAAATTCATTGTGTCGGCATCTGAGCTCGATTAGAGCCTCGAGAGTTCTATGATACTTTCTTATAGCAAACTAAACTGTCGCAAATAACCATCATCCATCTTTGGTTCACTCCATGGTGATTGGTGATGGTTCCCTCCCCTCAACATGTACACTTTCTGTCGGTGTAGAATCCAGCAAACCACTCGATAGAGTATCTCGTGTTGTATTGCTTATGGGGTGTACAAAGTACAATGGTGTATCGAGGGATAGATTGTATGGTCCCTATGGACTAGTCCGGCCTTGGCTTATAAGGGGCACTCCATGGTGATTGGTGATGGTTCCCTCCCCTCAACATGTACACTTTATGTCGGTGTAGAATACAGCAAACCACTTGATAGAGTATCTCGTGTTGTATTGCTTATGGGGTGTACAAAGTACAATGGTGTATCGAGGGATAAATTGTATGGTCCCTATGGACTAGTCCGGCCTTGGCTTATAAGGCCTTGTACAATGGGAGATGCTTAGGGTCGTGCTTAGAAAAATAAACCGGATTTTTCTGAAGCACCGGTGCCTATTTCTATAGGAGAGACGCTTAGTTAAGCGTCTATCCTGTAAAAATAAGCACCGGTGCTTAAGAAATCCTGATTTATTTCTCTAAGCACCTCTCCTAAGCACCTTCCCATTGTACAAGGCCTAAGAGGCACTGAGGCTAGGGTTACACATTTCCTAGTCGGCTAAGGCGGTGGAAGAGTCCTCGTGGAACGCCGGCTTCCTTGTCTATTGCCAACTTCCGAATCCTTCTTTAGCCCACAGGACGGGGCCGTGTAGCATCCTAGGGGTCCTTGGGGCGGCCCGCGGGGACAACTTCCGATATCGTGAGGCACCACTATGCCATATCAATGTCACTTTATATCCAACACATATATGAACTTATTAGCCATTTCAGGACCCCTCAATAATATATTTCAAATTCTCAAAATTGTTCTGTTGTTGTTTAGATAAAAAATACATATTCAGTTTTTAGTTGTTCAAAGAACCCAATCAAGATATTCTATAGTAACTCAGGGTAGCAACTAATGATTTGTTCTATTATTGTTTGTAAAATATTACTCACTTAGTAAAGAAACATAAGACCGTTTAGATTACTAAAGTGATCTAAACGCTCTTATATTTCTTTACCGAGGGAGTACTTCTCAAGTTTCACTGAAATTCCCCTCTTACAAAAATTCCCACTCCCATCAGTTGACCATTAGCTAACTGCCAAGAGACAGTTCAAAAGGTGATTTTGCCTATGACCATGAGAGGCATAGCCAGCGGGTATTTCTTGGTGAACCATGGCCACCTAGAACTTGGTGGTTTTTTGGTATTCATATTGGTTTTTGGTTAATTTTGTATTACTCGTGTGATGTGAAAAACAATTTTTTGGAGGTGGTACACTATATAAAATTTTCCTAGCTCCACCCTTGTTTGCCATACCTAGTGATAATTTTGCCGAATGATGTACTCATTATGGAATTAGTTTCATTCCAGATTTTTTACATGATTACGAGGCAAAATTCTTAATTAATTTCAAACTGGAAATGCAAAATATAGTATTGATTTTATCTTGCAAAACAAACAAAAATCCTGACTTTCTGAACACCAACTCAAGGTGATGATTTACTGCTGCGTTTACTTCTGTTTTGTGCTTGAAATTGGCCCTTAATTGATCTAAACAAAGAGTTCAGGCGGTATCACTATAATAGTCAATGGTATCTTGGTAGCGCTGCTGCTGTGGGATCTTTTCACGCTTGGTGGTTTTGGTGGTTGCTATTAGAGGTTTTCATTGCACGGGCGACATATAATTCTGGCATGTGTCAAAATTCTACTTGTCTAGGAAAGACATGGTACTATGTGGTATTCTTTCTACTTCTTAAATACAAACTGGTAGTGCATACATGAATGAGGCCCACCGCTGGGAGAGGTTTTCTTGCATGTCCCCCTTCTGTCCCCTACATGCCCACCACTTGATGGCCTCGGTCTCGCATCTCTTGCCACTCCGGCGAGCTATGCGAGGCGAGAACGGGCGGCATCGGAGTGAGGAACGAAGATAGCGGTGAACGAAAGAAACATCAGCCATAGCTGCATATGTTCAACACGGCGATGACAACTACCCAATCAAAACTAGGCGACATCACTAGCATCTCAGCCTGAGAAAAGAAATGGCGGCACTGGCAGGACGGACGAAGACGATGGCAAGCATCTATGCAAAGCGAGTCCGGCAGCACCTCAGCCACATCTAGGCAGCCCCGATGGCATATCAGACAAAGGGGAAAACCGACCATCGTGCACAAAACAGAGCTACGATGCACTGCCGCTCCTCTTAACCCAATCTTCTTCTTGCACTGCGCGACAACAAAGAGTCCGGGAGCGGCGCCACTACCTGTTGCTCCATCCTGCACATGCCTTGAGGTCTGCACATATCGCAGGTAAGAGGTAACCTCATCCTTTGTCACGGCTGGACTTGCAGCCCCTACGTTCAAGGCCTCCGGGGGGCCTATACATGAACAAGCACTCCGCTCGCGAAGGTGAAGCGAAACGCCACGAGGCCCTGAAGGGAGCTCGAGCGTAACCTTCACGCATAGCATGTGCTCATCGCACGGACAACAACGACCAAGGCCAACATGCAAGACTCCATGGAGCGGGCGTTCGCGCTCAACGCCACCTACCCACTGCCTCTAACGTTGTCGAGCTTGCTCTCTAGTGGCCCTGCCGTCTGACCCGTGATGGTCGCCCTGCTCCCCGACGTCGTCGAGCCCATGCCACAGCTCCACGCCAAGCCGGCTCCCCTTTGGTAAGCACTCCCCGCTCAGGATGCACTGTTAGTCATCGTCCAGATTGGACGCGCCCCTTCTCCACTTCATGCACTTCTTACTATCGCATGTGGAGCTGTTGTTGCAGGGGAGCAGTGCTATCCACGGGAAGTATGACAGCCACAGTGCCCCTCTGATGCATCATCTTGAGGTCGCTAGCTATGGCATTGACAAAGTAGCAACTATCAATGGGGTCGTCAGCGAGGTTGTGGTAGAGAAATTGAAGCTTCCACTAGAGATATGATGGCAGGCAACGGCAATTGAAGAATGGGGGTGATCGTCGGAGCACCACGATTGGGGAACAACAGAGGCGAATTGAATAGTGAAGCAACGGGATTTTTTATTTCGGTTACAGGAGGAGGCGAGGAAGCTCCATGTGGAAAGGAGGCAGCGGGCGACGACTCGTACGCTACATCTGAAGTTCGAATCCAGCATTAGAATTTTTTATTTCGGTTACAGTATGCCCCACACGTAAGGGTATGGGGAGAGTGGGTGGACTCACCACCAACTCAACAAAAGTAGTAAAGGTCCTCCAAGACAAGTATTTTTATGCTAAGATCGACAAAGTGGAGCCCATACGGCCAACACCTCAAATGTTTGAGTAAAGATAACATCGCAACAATCATGCAAGAAGGATTCTGTAGTTCAAGGGCTAAGGTATTTGTCGTGTTCAGATCACGAGTTTTGCTTCAGTACACCCTCCTAAACAAGTTTGCATGAATCTTAGAGTTACTTAAAAAGGGTATTCTCATACATTCATGATCAACTAATTATGATCCCTATATTCCTTTAATGGATCATACAAGAGATCAAAATAATCTTTTTTTTATTAAAGAGGTAACTTCTAATCTTCACCTTTAATCTGCATCTAAATCTGTAAACTTTTCTAGGTGGGGTGTACCGAAGCAAAACTCTTAGATTATTTGTCATAAGATGCATTTGAGGTAAAAAAAAGAGAATATTAATGGTCCACAATTATCACACTCGACTTTCCTTAAATACCCAATGTTTCCTAACATATCACTCGATTTCACATCTATTCAATAGGTAATCTTTTTTCTCAATAATTGTCATTCCACATTATAAATCTACGCTTCATATCATAGTCACTAGATAAACCACAAGGAAGAAAATATTCATCCAAACACCAACATGTTACGAAATAAGTACAATGCAAATTAAGCAAAAAATCAATTAGAAGAAAACTAAGGACACAATTAGAAGTACTTTCATTATATATATACTAATCCATAACAGATAGAGAGATAAAATGGGTTATACAATTCCACCTTGCATCTCCAACTTCTACAAGTGGAAAAAGTTGGTTGTAGCATGCCATGTGCCGAAATTAAGCATAAACTACAAAAGAAAAAATGAAATAATTGTGTTTAGGTTTAAGATGTGCACCTGTCGCACCGTAAAGGAATTGTCCCTGCTATGATTGACAATGTAATTAAGTGAGTTATCCAGAAAATCCCGTGCTGCTATATATCCATATAATTGTATCGAACTTGTGTGGTTGGGAACTTTAGCCAATTTTAGTGAGAAAATTTGCATCATGTCAGATACAAAATGAAGACAACACCTTCTCCGATCAGGAAAGCAATCAACAGGATCTGATAACATCATTGGCTCCAATTGTGCTTCATTCAAAAATTAGACCATAAATGGTATAATTATGATTTATAGATAGAAACTTATATTAAATAGAGAAAATGTCTAATAAAAAATTATATGGAAAACAATAGAAGAAATAGACCAATCAAATATCATCACAGAATTAGTGTACAAAGAAATGTGTTTAAAAGAAGGTTGAACTTGTATTTAATAGAATTCTCCAAAACAATCCATTATCCGCAACTCATAATTTCTTAATCTACATTTGCATTTGTACAAAAACACAAGATTACATTAGACTTATTCATGTGATTTACAAAGAAAAAACTTATATTGCTAAGAAAAAAAAGCTAATACAATAAAAATAAAAATAATAAAAAATTAGCCCAATTCCGACGTTGATGAAAATCAAGATTGTTATAATGCCAAGACTAGTAAACACATACAAAGCTAAAATACACTATTTATGTGAGACATATTCATTCATGTGATTTAGAAAAACAATATAATTCTATTACAAAATATAATACTTTGCAAAAAATAATAGAAAACTATGAATTCTCCCCAATTTCAACATTTCTTAAAACTACAACAATTACAATACCAACAATAATTATTACATACGGAGTTTATAACTAAATTACTGAGCAGACAAATCTTAACATTGACCATGCATCCTTTATGTGTTCATTAACCATACAGTATAATTATTGAATACACAGCTAAATATATTCTATTTACATGAGACTTATTCATTAACCATATACACACTAATTAGTACTCACATGCAAATCTTATAATCAAACATACATGCATTATGCAATAATCGACCAAAAAACATCTAAAAAATGAATCTATTTGACAAAGCAAAAAAGATTCTTATAATAACAGTAGTCCATACATAGCTAAACATATTACGGGAGACATATTAATTCATCAATTTAATGTGACCAGAAAGTACTACAATATATAATACTCCCTCTGTCCCATATGAGTTGACGCTCAAACGATTTCAACTGAGGAAGTAGTACATAAAAATATATATACTTTTATGAATTTTCTCCAAGTCGAAAATTTGTTAATAATAAGGATGGCCACATTCTATAATACCAACACAAATGATTACATTTAAATATATAGCTAAACATATTCTATATAGCCAGCCATTTTACCTTACGATATTAGAAAGTAATGCTCACACATAAATCTTATAGTTGACCATTTATCCTTCATTTGATTGAGCCACAAACTTCTAATCGATGTGTCATCAAATTTGTCAAATATGAGCAATACAGGAAAGAGATTTGCATCACTTACTCTCAGCACGGTTTTTAACACGACATACGTCGAGACAAGAGTTCTTGTATATAGACCCGTCGCGATGGCTACTATTTTTAATTACAGTGGCCGCTGATACATTGCCTTTCATGGTTTCCTTCCTCGTTTTTGCTCTAGCTTTCCCTTTGGTGATACCAACTTGTTCGTCCGGATCGCCCGGAGTATGACCAGAGGTGCAGAAAAAATCGCTGAGATAAGGAAGGTGGCTGGGCCGATTCAGCTTAACCCGTTTTATTTGGCCATGTAGTATGTTCCTTGCCATCAACAAGGATTCATCAGAAGATCTACATCAAAGACAAATATTTGAATCCGACTCAAATAAGATACACACATGCTATCTGATATGCAGGATAGAAATCAACAGAAATTTAATTCCCACTACTAATAAAAAAACAAATATAAATTCAGTTGCCACCGACTATGGGTGGGTGAGGGTGTATAATATAACCAGCAATAAGAGCTGCCCGAATACGATTTCAAACGCCCAAAATTGAACGTTGGTCTCGATAAAGAACCAAAAATCTCCACAACTTAAAAACGCACCGGGAACCAGGATACAGATTCCGCCATGAGTGGAGCATCTCGTTGCGCAAGTTCGGGAGGCCACCACCAAGGAGGAGGATGAGGTGCGCTGAGAGGTTAACAACCCAGCTGCTTAGGGCATTCCCGGAAGAAGTAGTCCTAGACGTCAGATATCCAACGGGAGCAATCTCAGCCATCTGTGACTTGAATGTTTACGATACGCTGAACTGCACCTTTTCCGTGGCTGCCAAAGGGCCGCGTCGGATTTTGGCCCACGTCGCAGCGGTTTGTAAATGTAAAAACTACGTGAATGCTGTATCCTGCTTATAGCGAGTATATAGAATCCTACTCGTCTGAAGGCGCCCGCCCGCATATAGGGCCAGCTCGCTCGCTTGTTTCACGTACCTTTCTTTTCCTTTTGGTTTTCTTCTTGCGTGGTTTTTTTTTTTTGGGGGGGGGGGGGGGGGGGGGGGGGTGTTCTGTTTTTCTTTCTTTTTTGTGGTTTTTATGTTTTTCCACGGTTTTCTTCATTTCTTTCATGTTTTTTGTTTCGGTTTTCCCTTATCTCGGTTTTTACTGGTTTGTTCGCTTTTCTATCTTTTGACGTCATCCTTTTTACATACACAACCAACATTTTTTATATACATTAAAAACATTTATATATACATGTTTAATATTTTCAAAATATATGGTTAACATTTTTGAAAATTTATATTTTGACGTATATTTTTTTCCATACATGATTTTCGTTTTTTATACTGCAGGAACATTTTTACATAAACTTTTGACATTTCTTTAACATAATTTAAAATGTTTAGAACCAATATTTTTTATGTATAATTTTTCCATAAATATTATACATTTTTTATACATCAGGAACATTTTATATATACATGTGTAACATTTTCCAAATACATGATTAACATATTTTAAAACACTTTTTTATGCCTGATTTTCCCATATAAATTGTATATTTTTTGCATGCATTAGGAACATTTTCTACATACGTGTTTAACATTTTCCAACTACATGATTAACATTTTTGAATTTTTTTACTTTTCTTCTCCTTTTTTCATATACATTGGACATTTTCTTATACATGTTTAAAGTTCTTCAAATACATGAATAAAATTTTTATAAAACATATATTTTTATGTCTACTTTTTTCATAAACATTGTACATTTTTCTGTATACATCAGGAACATTTCTTATATAAATGTTTAACATTTCCCAAATACATGATTAACAAAAAAAATTAAATCTTGTCTACTTTCTGCATAAACATTGTACATTATTCATATACAATAGAAACATTTTTCTATACAAGTTTGACATTTCTCAGATGTTCGATTAGCATTTTAAACTTTTATATGTAAAGTGATTTTTATAATATATATATATATATATATATATATATACATACATATACATATATTCGAAATATTTTGAAATACAAGAAAAGGTAAACATAAAGCAAAAAACGAATTAAAAGTGAAATAAGCAAAAGAAAAAAAAGTTGAAGGCCTTAGGCCCACGCTGGCCCAGCCCAATCAGACAGTCGCTTGAGGCGAGATTTCCTGTTGTCTCGCATCAAACGGGACATAGATGTGCCGTGAAAAATAATGGAACGAAGCAACTAGCCGACATGTATCCCCGCGGGCCCAAAATTACGGTTTTAACCCCTTGATGAAAGATTATCATGATTTGATATTGGTTTAAATTTTTGCCTAGATGTGACCATATTGGGTACCGCCAATGCGATTGGCGATAGGTTTACATGCGGTACCGTTAGGGTCAACGGTTGTAAGGCCCTGGTCAATGTTTCTGTGCCGTCCCGAATCGCGCTAACGTGGCAAACTGCCTAGCACTGTAGTCAAAGGTCGTAGCCCTTCATATCTTACCGCCAAGTATGGTGATGGTAGAACCCTGAAGAGGTGAGTGGGAGCCCTTGGGTGGACCACGCACCCACCCATTCCCGCAATCTTCTTCCTCGAGAGCTATTGCCCTTCCACCTTTCTCTCTCCCATGCAAACCCCACCCAAAGCCCTCGCAAATTGGTGTCATTTGCCTGGTGAATCAGGAACATTTTCCTCACTTGAGGTAACCTCTCTCATCCCTCACGATTTGGTTGGTTGGTGATGAAGTCAAATCCAGGAGATCTCGAGTAGGGGATCCCGAGATGGTAGCCTTGGTGCGATGGTAGCAGAGACATGAGTTTTACCCATGTTCGGGCTCTCTCAAAGAGATAATACCCTATATCATGCTTTGATTGTATTGATTGAGGGAGCACATAGCACATGTTGGTCTACCACGAGATCATGTTTGTATGAGAGTTGTTGTCTATGGTATAACCCCTCAGCTTATATAGACATCGGGGTACCTAGGGTTTCCATAGGTCAATTACATCTAAGGATAAACGTGTCGCAGACGACCTCTAAGTCTTGGATTATGCGCCAAGTCTTTGGGAGATATCCACTTTGGCGCTCCAAGGCCCTATTAGTGTGGCCTACCGGTTGTTCATCTTTGGGGTCCTCGGCCCGACCTATATCCTTGGGAGCTGACGTGGCAAAAAACCCTAATCCATGACACAACTACCACGCAATGAAAGAACCACTCACAAACCCAGCCGACGCATCCGGCTAGCGTGAATTTTCTGTATTTCTCGATGAACATGCTAACAAACAGAGCTAAATACAGCTTCATGGACGTGTGCGTGGTCACGAGGGGCTGCCTAATAGGCCATGCCTATGTATGCTCGGATGCAAACCTCGACACTTGACAAAGCATACCAGGATTGTGCTTATTCGACACAAGTTCCTTGAAAAGCAAAAAATCCTTCAAAATAGCTCACCTACATTTTCGGTTGTATTAGTTGCTTCGGTACTTAACTACATCTCGTCTCTTCAAATAGTTCTCTAAACTTCCATCTTATTCCAAATTATTCACTTAGCTTCGGAGTTGCAGTTGGTCTATGTGCAATACAACCAAAAATCATTGGCCACTGGAACACAATTCTTAGGCCCCCGCGAGGAGAACCCAATGTCCAGGTCAACAGGAAGGCCGATTGTCTGTACTAAAACCGGCAAACCTCGGGGTAGGGGGTCCCGAGCTGTGGATCTTGGATCTATGGGTAACAGGGGACTAAGGAGATAGTATTTACCCAGGTTCAGTCCCTCTCGAAGAGGTAATACCCTACGTGCTGCTTTGATTCTATTGATGATTATGTATAGAGTACAAGCTTGATCTACCTCGAGATCGTAAGCTGTGTTCTATCCCTAGGGCTAGGTTGTTGTAATTGTGACCGTCCTCTCTATGGACCAAACCCCGCAGCTTATATAGATGTTGGGGGTACCTACGGTTACACATGGTTGGTTGCCAAACTAGGGATGAACATGATGGGAAACAAAGCATGAAAATAAAAAAATCCTACGAACAGTCAAGATCTAATCTAGGAGATGCATAGCAATGAAAGGCGAGTGTGTCTACATACCCTTGTAGACCGAAAGCGGAAGTGTATATAACGCGGCTGATGTAGTCGTACTCTTCGCGATCCAACCCGATCTAGCATCAAACGGACGACATGATACGTCTCCAACGTCTCTATAATTTTTTATTGTTCCATGCTATTATAGTATCAATCTTTGACGTTTTATATACATTTACAAGCAATTATATATCTTTTTTTGGGACTAACCCATTAACTTAGTGCCCAGTGTCAGCTGTTGATTTTTGCCTGTTTTTGGTTTTCCAGAATATCAGTATTAATCGAAGTCCAAATGCCATGAAAGTTTTTGAAGATTTTTTTGGACATAGAAGAACCTGGAAGCTTTGTGATGAGGACATCAATACCACTGTTACACCCACAACCCCTGCTGCTATACATACTGGACCAATTACTAGAGCTCGCGCATGCCAATTGAATTACCAGGTACTTTGGTTTCTTTATAACAATTCCAATGTTCATGAGAAAATGATGCTGCCTAAATTGGATACATTTGTGTTGATTACCAATGAAGGGCCTAGCATGGACAAGAGGGATGGACACTGGAGCAGGATCAAGCATGGAGATGAAGGCGCGCGCGAGGGGAACCATAACGACGTTTTTATTGCAGATTTTAGCACTTTGAAGCCTCCTTGATGACATACAAGGACATGGACAAAATATACAAGATGCCCTTTCAAAATTTCATCCATATATTATTTTAGGTGCTCCGCCACCTTATTTTTTGGCCAAGCCCATGTAATTTTGAAATACAACTTCCTGCTGTTTTTAGAGTCTGTATGTGTGGGAAAACAAAAATTAGTGTTGGTTTCGGACCCCTTATCCAAGGGGTCATGAAATCCCCACCCCTATTCCTCCATATATACAGCCCTTAGGGCGTCGTTTAGACTTTCGGTTTTTTTTGGATTAAAAGTTCGCCACAGCTGCAACTTCGCGTACTTTGTTTGTGTTCAACGACCAGACCAAAGACGTCACAGAACCCCACCTTGATCAATAAAGCTTTCATCTTATATTCGCAATATCCAGATTGCAATCTCAGTTTCTTGCTTGTTCTTTGTTTGCTTGCAGGAAATATCGTGCTTCGGCGTGGTCAATAACCTCTCAGAGTTGGTTTAGCGATTGCTAAGGCGCGACATTCTCGCATGTTCGTAGTCGGATCGTCAAAGTCTACTCCTCCGAAAATGATAATCATCATCTCATTGGAAGACGAAACACCTTTGCCTCTATCAAGTGGTATCAGATTTCCAGGTTGCTTGGTGATATTTTACCAGTTTTTTGTAGTCTAGTTTGCATCTGTTCTTCCTACCTACAGTCCACAAAAAAGCCAAAAAATAGGGTTAGTTCATCATATCCGAACCAGTCTGAGCCATTGCATAATCTTTCAGTATTTTGCTTTGTTGAATTTGCGGTTGCATCTGTCGGCGTCCTGGACTTGGGGGTATCCAGCCCTGCCTGCCTGTGGCCCACCACGTGGCTCCATCGACGGCCTGGTACGGCCCAGCTTCGACAACAACACAGCAAGACCCTCACGAGGGGCCAAGCCCCGCGAGGTAGACGACGCCAAGACCCCTGAAGGAGTTGGCCTCCTCAGGAGGGCTCCTGAGGGCCGGAGAGATCTATGCAGGTACCTCATGAGGCTCAGTTGACGCCAGCCGTGATGACCAAGGCCAGGCGGGCGCCAGGCGGGTACAGAGTGTAGGTTTCCTCTTCGGTGCAAGGGAGGCAAGCCACAGGCGCGGAGTCCCGAGGAATCAACCAAAGGTTTCCGTTCTGGTGCAACAAGACCAAGACCGCCAGGACGGCAAGACGGAGGTCATCGCCGAGCCCACCGCAGCGTCACAACCAGAGGCTTTTCGCAGGCGAAGACTACTTTTGTCAGGATAGACTGTACTGCTTGTCCCCTTTCAAATCCCGTCGTTGTGGAATCCCTTCCCGCTCATATTTGGGAAGAGGACCAAGGCACTATATATAGGACTTAGCCACCACCATAGAGATGGACCGAAACCTAGAGCAAGTAGAGCACCACACCAGCTCAAGAACACCTCACCTCCTGAGGCTTGTTCATCCTTGTACTAGTTCTTCCATAGCCCCTCGAGGCAATCCACCACACCACAACGGTGGCCCGAACCAGTATAAATCTCTATGTCTTTGTGTCTCTGTGAGCTCTTCACGCTAGGCTAGGGGGGATCGCGAGTATGCAGGCTGGGCAGGTTGAGATCTCCGCACGCACCCCAGTGTTCGGACCTCTCACGGGTTGCCGGATCCCGAAATCCGACATTTGGCGCGCCAGGTAGGGGTGCGTCGGATCTCCTCTTCCGTCAACCAGTCTTCCTCCGCTCCACCGACGCCATGGCCGACGCCTCGAGAGCCCACGTCGAGCACTGGGTCGTCCAGACCTCCTCGGCAGCACCCACTGGCGAAGAAGACCTCCAGTCTGCCCTGCTCGCGGCCCGCGTTCCGCCGGGGCGATCGGCCACAGGGGGCACGGGGCGCAGTATTCTCCTCTGGCGCCGCGCCGCAGCCGCGCAACTGCGCGATCTGCAAACTACGCTGTAGCAACTGCTCCGCACTCGCGCAGGGAACAAGCGAACATGCGGGCGGCAGTCATCGTGGCCCGTGAGCTTCTGCGGTGCAGGCTGCTTGAGAGCGGCCATGAAGCCCTGCTGCAGCGGGTCGCTGAGCTGCTAGACGTGGCGTGCAGGGGGGCGGCATCGTTCTGCACCCTCCCTATGTCGCAGGCGATGGTGGAGGCGCGCGCTCATCCCCGACACAGCCGCGCGGCCTCTCCCAGGGGCCACGGAGAGCCTCTCGACGCCAACCAGCCTCGTGGAGCAGCCCGCGCCGCCCTAAACGTGCCCTGTGATGCCCGGATAATCAAGCTACAGTAAACCTCTGCTAATGATGCCACGTCACCTCGATTACTGTTGTTAACCTCGCGTTAGATCAAAACGCTTCAAAATCAAATTTGAATTTTTGGGAAACAATAAAAGTTTTCAAACATTAAAACTAAAATGTTTGGAGTGTGCCAATTAATGCCTAGGTATTTATGGTGAAGAAACCACATTTTTATAAAATGCCTAAATGCTCTAAAATAAACAAAACAGCAGCGAAAACAATTAATTAAATGCCTTTTATAAAGTTATAAAAATATAAACTAATATTTGGGTTGCCAACCTTTTTGTGGCAGCACCTAATATTGCAATACTAATTAGGTGTCCATCTCCACATTTTACAAAACTCTTTTGCTAATTGGTTTAAGTGCAAAGCATAGACTAGAAAAGGTAAAACGGAAAAGAAATATGATAAACAGAATGCACTACTGTGCACTTAGGCCCATGATGAATAGCATGGCCCAGCCCACCACCACCATCTCTCCTTCAACCTCCTGTAGCAGGAGGCAGAGGAGAGCGTGGCGGCCATCCATGCCTCCCCGGCTGGCGATGTCGCCGTGGCGCCCATCCCACGGTCCCCCGGGTGGATAAGAGCTGCCCCCTGCTCCCTCTCTCTCCCTCCCCGAACCCTTGTTAACTCCCCCTCGCGCCTCCTCCTCTCTCCACGCCAAGCCGACGCGCACCGGAGCACGCCGCCGCAAACCACTGTGACCACCGGCCTCCGTTCGTCGTTCTCCGGTGTCCAGGAGGATCATCGCCGTCATCTTCATCGCCTCGACCACCGGATCAGAGCGGGGAGCTTCAGTGTCGCCGCACACATCGTCGTCTTCACCTTCGGCCTCGTGGATCATCGTCGTCGATCCACTGCCACTGCTGCCTCCTGGATCCACCGACCACCACGTCGACTTCTGTGTGAGCTCCACCTCCCCTCACCTCTTTTCGAGCTCGGATTAGAGCTCTTGCGCACCCCCCCCCCACCGTAGTCGTAGCTCGTCGTCGCCGTTCGAATCACCGCCACGGCCACCACCAACCAAGCTCGCGTCTAGGCTTTCCTTCGAGCTCCTGGGGTCCCGAGGGAACCGTGGCACTCGTCATCTCTTCCTCTCGTGCCCCCCTTGCGCCGCTTCCGTGCTAACCCGAGCTTGGCCACCGCCGCCTGCAGCCTCGCCGGCGCTTCCCGTGCTTGCCGCCGCCTCCGGCCTTCTCTCCCGCGCCGCCTCTGGCCACCGTACCCGGTGCCTGCCCCCGGCCGCGCCTTGATGCTCGCCGTAGGTCGCGTGCCCACGGATCTCTGCCGCCCAACGCGCCCTCCCGGGCCGTCCCCGCGCTCGCGCGCCGCCCCGCCTCTGCTCGCCCCGGCGTAGCCGCACCCGCGCCCCCTGGCCTCTCCTGCCCGCGTGCACGAGACACCCAGTATATGCCGCCTAACCCGTTGCCCTGCTCGTTTCCGAGCTCATGTGCCGTTCTGGCCGAACGCCGCGGCCACGCGCTGCTAGTCTGCTGCTTGTTGTTCCTTGCCGCGACATGCTCTACTGCTGCTAGCGCCCCTACCCGCGCCCTCATGCATGTGCGCCCGCGGCGTCGCCACCACCTGATGCTTGCTATTGCGTGCTGCGGCTGCCTCCCCTTGGTGCCGTTTGTCCTGCTGTTGCTGCCTAACCCCTACGGATGCTCTGCATTGCTGCCGCCGCTAGCCATGGCCGTGGTGTTGAGCAGCGTGGTGTGTGTGCGTGAGTGTATGTCACTGTAGTGCGTGCTAGCTTTTGCAAATCTACACTGGATGCCAAATTGTACAGCAGCAAAACAACAACAAAACTTTTCCCAATGTGAGTAAAAATTATATGGATATGTAGTACACTTGACAAGGTTCAAAACATTTCATTGGACAAATTTCAAAAGGTGTGAGGTTTAAATGCTATGAAAATGACAAAAGTCTAAGTTCTGTTAAGTGAAAGACTGAAAGCAGCTTTATTTTCATGACTACTTTAGAGCCGTTGATGATCAAGCTAATGAGCACTAATATAGATAGAAGTGATAATAACGTGTAGATCGCAGAAAAATGCTCACAATTGATATAAGGCACAAAATAATAGGATGTACAGATCAATAGCAATTGCCTCCGGGAAACGGCTAAGTGGTGTTTAAAACTGAGGGCTTCTCAGACTTAGAAGAATTTCGAAGATTTTCAGAAAACTTCGGAAATTCATAGGAATTCAACCGTAACTCGGATCGAAATACTTTCTACATGAAAGTTGCTCAGAACGACGAGACGGATCCGAATACGCAGCCTGTTCGTCCGCCACACACCCCTAGCATATCGAACACTCAACTTTCCCTCTCCGGTTCATCTGTCCGAAAACGCGAAACACCGGGGATACTTTCCCGGATGTTTCCCCCCTTCGCCGGTATCACCTCTTACCGCGTTAGGGCACACCTAACACCGCTGTTTGCTTTGTCATGCATTGTTATGCATCTGTTTGCATTGTATTCATTGTTTCTTCCCCTTCTTCTCTCCGGTAGACTACGAGACCGACGCCGCTGCTGGTACCGCGACCGACTACGTTGTTGACGACCCTACTTGCCAGAGCAACTAGGCAAGCCCCCCCTTGATCACCAGATATCGCCTATTCTTCTCTCTACTGCTTGCATTAGAGTAGTGTAGCATGTTACTGCTTTCCGTTAATCCTACCGTGATGCATAGCCTGTCTTTGCTACTATTGTTGTTACCTTTACCTGCAATCCTACATGCTTAGTATAGGATGCTAGTATTCCATCAGTGGCCCTACATTCTTGTCCGTCTGCTGTGCTATACTATCGGGCCATGATCACTCGGGAGGTGATCACGGGTATATACTATATACTTTATACATTATACATGTGGTGACTAAAGTCGGGTCGGCTCGTGGAGCACCCGCGAGTGATTCACGGATTGGGGGCTGAAAGGACCTTTGTCCCAACGGCCCTCTGGGTGGATCTTTGAGGCGGAGCGACAGTGCAGGTTGAGACCACCTAGGCGAGAGGTGGGCCTGGCCCTGGTCGGCCTTCGCGGTTACTTTAAAATAACACGCGTAACGAGTTCTTGGTATTTGACCTGAGTCTGGCCATTTGGTCTATACGCACTAACCAACTACGTGGGAAAGTTATGGGCACTTGACGTCGTGGTATCAGCCGAAGCCTTCGTGACGTCAGCGACTGAGCGGCGCGCGCCGCATTGGACCGTAAGCTCGCACTTGTATTAAGGGGGCTAGGTCTGCTTCCGGCCGCGTACGCAACGTGCAGGTGTGCAATGGGCGATGGGCCCAGACCCCTGCGCGCATAGGATTTAGACCGGCGTGCTGACCTCTCTGTTGCGCCTAGGTAGGGCTGCGACGTGTTGATCTTCCGCGGCCGGGCATGACCCAGAAAAGTGTGTCCGGCCAAATGGGATCGAGCATGTTGGGTTATGTGGTGCACCCTTGCAGGGAAGTTTATCTATTCGAATAGCCGTGTCCCTCGGTAAAAGGACGACCCGGAGTTGTACCTTGACCTTATGACAACCAGAACCGGATACTTAATAAAACACACCCTTCCAAGTCTAGATATAACCCGGTGATCGCTCTCTAATAGGGCGACGAGGAGGGGATCGCCGGGTAGGTTTATTCTATACGATGCTACTTGGTGAACTTACCATCTACTCTTTCCTACATGCTGCAAGATGGAGGTGGCCAGAAGCGTAGTCTTCGACAGGATTAGCTATCCCCCTCTTATTCTGGCATTCTGCAGTTCAGTCCATCGATATGGCCCTTTACACATATACCCATGCATATGTAGTGTATCTCCTTGCTTGCGAGTACTTTGGATGAGTACTCACAGTTGCCTTTCTCCCTCTTTTCCCCCTTTCCCTTCTACCTAGTTGTCGCAACCAGATGCCGGAGCCCAGGAGCCAGACGCCACCGTCGATTATGACTCCTACTACACTGGAGGTGCCTACTACTACGTGCAGCCCGCTGACGACGACCAGGAGTAGTTAGGAGGATCCTAGGCAGGAGGCATGCGCCTCTTTCGATCTGTATCACAGTTTGTGCTAGCCTTCTTAAGGCAAACTTGTTTAACTTATGTCTGTACTCAGATATTGTTGCTTCCGCTGACTCGTCTATGATCGAGCACTTGTATTCGAGCCCTCGAGGCCCCTGGCTTGTATTATGATGCTTGTATGACTTATTTATGTTTTAGAGTTGTGTTGTGATATCTTCCCGTGAGTCCCTGATCTTGATCGTACACGTTTGCGTGCATGATTAGTGTACGATTGAATCAGGGGCGTCACAAGTTGGTATCAGAGCCGACTGCCTGTAGGAATCCCCCTTCCACACTCCTTGGCCGAAGTCGAGTCTAGACATTGCAAAACTTTTTACTAACATGGCTGTGTGTCTTATGGGCCCACGTCGCCATTGGGTAATACTAGGATCTTTTACTCCTCGACCTTTACTCTGGGACTCTGAACTCTCTTCTATTCGGGTTAAATGATTTTGCTAAAATCTAACTTTAGGTTCTCGAAAATACTTCCTCCCGGAGAGCCCCTTCAGGCCAGATGATCGCCTGCTGCACCAGAAGATTCTGAAGACACTCTCTGATGCTTTACCGAGACCCTTGTGACCTTCGCCGTTGCGATCCCTACCACCGATAAAGCTTTATGGATGACTACATACTTTTGTCGTTGATACCTTCCTCCCCAGTTGCCCTTGTTATTACAAGGTGCCCTCAAATACTCCCCGATGTTCCAAGCATCCTTTATGCTTACTACCCCGCAGTTCCTTGCCGCATGAATACCCCTACGAATAATTCTTCACCCTTATCGAGGAACTGTTCATTACTAGTTGATCATATGATCCACAAGGTACATTGATATACTATCCGGTCTTCCGGTAATTCTCTGCTAGCTGTTGCTGTGCAAATACTTGTCTGCTTGCATTATGGTTGCGTTCCATATGTCTAGCAATATTCATTATTATCCCTTGTCATCGTCGTTTTCAGCCTTTGATTTGATATGTGGTGAATGCTCGCAATCCTCAGTCGAAATCCTAGAATTCATCCTTCCGGATTAGACATCATTATAAACATGAACTGGTTCTCGACCAACCAAATTGCCGTCGGTTGTACCTTTAAGTCTACTCAACTTATCCATCCTTAATCAGAGCGTTTGCTACTGATCCCTTGATTTGGAAATCGCAATTCCTTTGCATTTGAGATTTGAATTAGTTAGTTATTCCCATAATCTGATGCCTTTGCATTCTTTCTTCCTCTGATTGAGTACCGATACTCACGTCAGCTCCGTTATGGACCGCCAAACCCATTGCCGTGTTGTTATCCAATGGTATCATTCACATTCAAATCTTGTGAGTTCTTTCCCTGATGCATAATGCTTTGACAACCATGCTTTACTTTCGAGCTTGTGTTAATTACCCCTAAAAATTTGTGGTATATGTTTCTAGGATGCCCCGATGGGTTGAACCTATGCCTTCCTTAATCTCTGTGAACCCGAAAGTTTTTGCGAGTCATACTCTTTCGATGCTTCGCTAGATAAAATTTCAACAGTACAACTTCTTTGAAGACGAGAAGTGAATGGAAGGTTATGCATTAAAGAAGTGGGAGTCGACCTTGAACTTTGTGTTCATGCCCATGGACCCGATGTGGAACTTACCATGAAAGCTTCTTGCAAGAATATTTAATCATTTGAATAATTCTTCCAGTATCGTAAATTGGATCCCTTGTAGTTATGGTTCCGACCATGCTAACCTTATTCAATGTGTCCGAAAGGAAACCATTCCTTTGCCTCGTCTATTCTGACAAGATTAAAGTATCTGCTATCGCAAGTCAATGCTCCAATTCAATTTCTATTCTGATTTGCTTTCGAGTATACCCTCTGGTATCTCGAGAATATCTAAGAACTGTGTTGCATCTTATGAGTTCTTCATCAGCTATTATTCTTCACTGATTCCAATTTTTCATTGGTTCTGAGTTGTTAGTCGCTCAAGAACACCGGTAAGTGAACCGATTCCGCACTCCGGTTTGATAACCCTAAGTAATCTTCATTGCTTATGAGTTTAATAATCCTTCAAATCATTCCTAGCCTGATTGGCTACATCATTATCGTGCTAATCTTAACTGTGCTACCTGATCCTTCTTCTCGGAGCATAATTTTTGACAATGAGCTAATCGTACGTCGCTCTTCCTCGTCATATCGTTTCTCCTAAAAAAGAAAGCTTGATTCCGAGTTGGAGAAGTATCCGTGGTTCCTATAATCTTTTGCTACAACACTCCTTTTGCTTGATGCAGTCGTTGTTGTTCGATTGGTTCTTCGTGGATCCTCTCGACAAAATTTGTCGTGATCATCATCAACATTTTGACTCCTTCCAGAATATCAATCAAATTCATAATGACAAGTACCATCCTTGCCCTCGATGATTTGTTTTATCATCGACCCCTTTATTGCCTTCCATTCAACACAAACTTGTCCGTGTTTTGTGTTATACCTTGAGCTCCTCGCTATCTAGCTCATGTTCTGTTTTACCTTGGAGTATTACCATCTCTTTTTGTCAAGAATGTGGTGAGAATTTCACCACCCCTTAAGAATTCTTGATATAATAATACCTCCCGCCATCTCTGTTCATTCCTTGGTCCCCGTGTTGTTGTTGATCGGAATACCGACAATTGAGCTATGCCGTGTGAATTCAAAACTTCTAGCAACCCTATTGCTTGTAAGTTAATGAACGATAGTTACATTCTTTGTGTATTAGATATCGAATCACCCTTCTATCATTGGTCTTTCTACCTAAGCCCATAATTCGGGTGCACCATTCAAACCAATGTTTAAATTGTGTATGTTTTCCTCAAGCATACATCAATATATCATTTGATCTGACAAATGTTATCTCCTTGTTCACATAATTGAGGGCATCCATCTTTTTGGAAATCTCAATGAATTGTCACTGAGTCCATCAACCACCTCCTCATCCTCTCCTTGGTTTAATGATGAGCTCTTGTTTTGGAACTCGCTTCCGTAGTACATTTCCCGAGAATCTTACAATGTCGTCTCGTCAATTCGTTTTGCACCTTTTCTTCTCATGCATCCCGAGTCTGAGGTATCCTGACACCAATCAGGTCTGAATCTCAGTCAGATATGATGGTTGGGATGTATTTCCAAGAGTTATAACATTGGTCTTTATATGAACCGGTAAGGTGATGTCATGCTTAGCACACCTGGCCGGAGGACCTATTGTTATAGTTTCCTTTTTAAACAAGGTTACCATTCTTCCATGAGGGAATTGTAAGACTTATTCTATAAGTTGTTCCTGATGGATCCTTTTGTGTATCCAAAGTCCGACCTTTGCTTGAAGACCATGTCAGTGCTATCTCAAAGCATGTCTGTGGTACTCCGATTTTCAACAAGAACATTTGAAGCCCAATGCTAAATGTTTCTTGCTCAATTATCCAAACACCGTTGTATGGGTAATGTCATGAAATTTCTCTCCCCTTACCTAAAGGGTTTTCTACATTATATCATGTCACAGATATCATGCTCTGCTTGTGTTTGGGAAGGATATACCCTTAAAATATGTGTTTAAACACATTTTCCTTTCCATTGATCTGTTTAATATGATGATCACCTTTTCCTTTCCATTGTTTTGTTTAACCTTTCTGGTGATCTATATGATCTAAGCAGTAATATTCTTCTGCTTATTAAAACACCTTGGTGTACAACCGTGTCAGTAAGACCCTGTTACTATTGTTGATGACATTCCGATAGCCACCGATGGACGAGAACCTTGCCTATTGGTCTGCCTCGTTCAACGAGCAGGAAAAATGGTTCTCTTCGTCTCTCGCCCTTGGTACCGATGTTGTTGCTGACTTAACTGACAGGCTATCCTCTGACATGCCTTGCTACCAAGATCATGCAAGATGTTGCCGCCCCTCTTACTTTTAAACCCACATGGTGGGCCCATAACCCACAATTCCACAGGATCGAAACCTGACTCTCTTGTACACCCCTTTTTACAAAGTTATTCCTCACGCTTGGCTTCGTATGTAATTCACGAACCACCTTCCGAGAGATCATCAATTCTGGTATGAGACACAATACTTATTCCCGTTGCTCTGAACCCCTTTCACACTCTGTTTCAGGAAATGAACGATTGCCTACCCACTCAAAACTTCTTATTGCACCGTCTTACTTGCTCTCAATATTTTCTTAAGTTTCAATTCGAGAGTTACTTTCCGCCACCTTCCCCGATGTTATCGACCAGTTAGTCAACCTTGCAGAGGTCCATTCTCCCGAAATACCCACCCTTATTTTTTCATAAGTACGTTAGAGTTCCCAAAGAAAGGATAACGTCTTCATCATGATGGCTTGAATAAGAGGAATGAAGACGTCAATGTAATGGTCGACCTCTTCGAGAAGAGCAACCAAGATTGAGAAGATTCGTTAGAATTTCGTAACCAGATCTTCCCCCCTTACTCCACCTCTTAAATCTCGGGACGAGATTTCTTGTAGTGGAGGAGAATTGTGACGCCCGGATAATCAAGCTACAGTAAACCTCTCCTAATGATGCCACGTCACCTTGATTACTGTTGTTAACCTCGCGTTAGATCAAAACACTTCAAAATCAAATTTGAATTTTTGGCAAACAATAAAAGTTTTCAAACATTAAAACTAAAATGTTTGGAGTGTGCCAATTAATGCCTAGGTATTTATGGTGAAGAAACCACATTTTTATAAAATGCCTAAATGCTCTAAAATAAACAAAACAGCAGCGAAAACAATTAATTAAATGCCTTTTATAAAGTTATAAACTAATATAAACTAATATTTGGGTTGCCAACCTTTTTGTGGCAGCACCTAATATTGCAATACTAATTAGGTGTCCATCTCCACATTTTACAAAACTCTTTTGCTAATTGGTTCAAGTGCAAAGCATAGACTAGAAAAGGTAAAACGGAAAAGAAATAAGATAAACAGAATGCACTACTATGCACTTAGGCCCATGATGAATAGCATGGCCCAGCTCACCACCACCATCTCTCCTTCAACCTCCTGTAGCAGGAGGCAGAGGAGAGCGTGGCGGCCATCCATGCCTCCGCGGCTGGCGATGTCGCCGTTGCGCCCATCCCACGGTCCCCCGTGTGGATAAGAGCTGCCCCCTGCTCCCTCTCTCTCCCTCCCCGAACCCTAGTTCACTCCCCCTCGCGCCGCCTCCTCTCTCCACGCCAAGCCGACGCGCACCGGAGCACGCCGCCGCAAACCACTTTGACCACCGGCCTCCGTTCGTCATTCTCCGG
Source organism: Triticum aestivum (assembly GCF_018294505.1). Lineage (NCBI taxonomy): Eukaryota > Viridiplantae > Streptophyta > Magnoliopsida > Poales > Poaceae > Triticum > Triticum aestivum. Next base: position 177,490,951 of record NC_057811.1, read on the forward strand.
TGTCCAGGAGGATCATCGCCATCGTCTTCATCGCCTCGACCACTGGATCGGAGCGGGGAGCTTCACTGTCGCCGCACACATCGTCGTCTTCACCTTCAGCCTCATGGATCATCGTCGTCGATCCACTACCACTGCTGCCTCCTGGATCCACCGACCACCACGTCGACTTCTCTGTGAGCTCCGCCTCCTCCTCACCTCTTTTCGAGCTCGGATTAGAGCTCTTGCGCACACCCCCACCGTAGTCGTAGCTCATCGTCACCGTTCGAATCACCGCCACGGCCACCACCAACCAAGCTCGCGTCTAGGCTTTCCTTCGAGCTCCTGGGGTCCCGAGGGAACTGTGGCACTCGTCATCTCTTCCTCTCGTGCCCCCCTTGTGCCGCTTCCGTGCTAACCCGAGCTCGGCCACCGCCGCCTGCAGCCTCGCCGGTGCTTCCCGTGCTCGCCGCCGCCTCCGGCCTTCTCTCCCGCGCCGCCTCTGGCCACCTTACCCGGTGCCCGCCCCCGGCCGCGCCTTGCTGCTCGACGTAGGTCGCCGGGCCGCGTGCCCGCGGATCTCTGCCGCCCAACGCGCCCTCCCGGGCCGTCCCCGCGCTCGCGCGCCGCCCCGCCTCTGCTCGCCCCGGCGTAGCCGCGCCCGCGCCCCCTGGCCTCTCCTGCCCGCGTGCACGAGACACCCAGTATATGCCGCCTAACCCGTTGCCCTGCTCGTTTCCGAGCTCATGTGCCGTTCTGGCCGAACGCCGCGGCCACGCGCTGCTAGTCTGCTGCTTATTGTTCCTTGCCGCGACACGCTCTACTGCTGCTAGCGCCCCTACCCGCGCCCTCATGCATGTGCGCGCGCGGCCTCGCCACCACCTGATGCTTGCTGTTGTGTGCTGCGGCTGCCTCCCCTTGGTGCCGTTTGTTCTGCTGTTGCTGCCTACCCCCTACGGATGCTCTGCACTGCCGCCGCCGCTAGCCATGGCCGTGGTGTTGAGCAGCGTGGTGTGTGTGCGTTAGTGTGTGTCGATGTAGCGCATGCTAGCTTTTGCAAATCTACACTGGATGCCAAATTGTACAGCAGCAAAACAACAACAAAACTTTTCCCAATGTGAGTAAAAATTATATGGATATGTAGTACACTTGACAAGGTTCAAAACATTTCATTGGACAAATTTCAAAAGGTGTGAGGTTTAAATGCTATGAAAATGACAAAAGTCTAAGTTCTGTTAAGTGAAAGACTGAAAGCAGCTTTATTTTCATGACTACTTAGAGCCGTTGATGATCAAGCTAATGAGCACTAATATAGATAGAAGTGATACTAACGTGTAGATCACAGAAAAATGCTCACAATTGATATAAGGCACAAAATCATAGGATGTACAGATCAATAGAAATTGCCTCCGGAAAACGGCTAAGTGGTGTTTAAAACTGAGGGCTTCTCAGACTTAGCAGAATTTCCAAGATTTTCAGAAAACTTCGAAAATTCATAGGAATTCAACCGAAACTCGGATCGAAATACTTTCTACATGAAAGTTGCTCAGAACGACGAGACGGATCCGAATACGCAGCCCGTTCGTCCGCCACACACCCCTAGCATATCGAACACTCAACTTTCCCTCTCCGATTCATCTGTCCGAAAACGCGAAACACCGGGGATACTTTCCCGGATGTTTCCCCCCTTCGCCGGTATCACCTCTTACCGCGTTAGGGCACACCTAACACCGCTGTTTGCTTTGTCATGCATCGTTATGCATCTGTTTGCATTGTATTCATTGTTTCTTCCCCCTCTTCTCTCCGGTAGACTACGAGACCGACGCCGCTGCTGGTACCCCGACCGACTACGTTGTTGACGACCCCTACTTGCCAGAGCAACCAGGCAAGCCCCCCCCCCCTTGATCACCAGATCGCCTATTCTTCTCTCTACTGCTTGCATTAGAGTAGTGTAGCATGTTACTGCTTTCCGTTAATCCTACCCTGATGCATAGCTGTCTTTGCTACTACTGTTGTTACCTTTACCTGCAATCCTACATGCTTAGTATAGGATGCTAGTATTCCATCAGTGGCCCTACATTCTTGTCCGTCTGCTGTGCTATACTATCGGGCCGTGATCACTCGGGAGGTGATCACGGGTATATACTATATACTTTATACATTATACATGTGGTGACTAAAGTCGGGTCGGCTCGTGGAGCACCCGCGAGTGATTCACGGATTGGGGGCTGAAAGGACCTTTGTCCCGACGGCCCTCTGGGTGGATCTTTGTGGCGGAGCGACAGGGCGGGTTGAGACCACCTAGGCGAGAGGTGGGCCTGGCCCTGGTCGGCGTTCGCGGTTACTTTAAAATAACACGCTTAACGAGTTCTTGGTATTTGATCTGAGTCTGGCCATTTGGTCTATACGCACTAACCAACTACATGGGAAAGTTATGGGCACTCGACATCGTGGTATCAGCCGAAGCCTTCGTGACGTCAGCGACTGAGCGGCGCGCGCCGCATTGGACCGTAAGCTCGCACTTGTATTAAGGGGGCTAGGTCTGCTTCCGGCCGCGTACCCAACGTGCAGGTGTGCAATGGGCGATGGGCCCAGACCCCTGCGCGCATATGATTTAGGCCGGCGTGCCGACCTCTCTGTTGCGCCTAGGTAGGGCTGCGACATGTTGATCTTCCACGGCCGGGCATGACCCAGAAAAGTGTGTCCGGCCAAATGGGATCGAGCGTGTTGGGTTATGTGGTGCACCCCTGCAGGGAAGTTTATCTATTAGAATAGCCATGTCCCTCGGTAAAAGGACGACCCGGAGTTGTACTTTGACCTTATGACAACTAGAACCGGATACTTAATAAAACACACCCTTCCAAGTGCCAGATATAACCCGGTGATCGCTCTCTAACAGGGCGACGAGGAGGGGATCGCCGGGTAGGTTTATGCTATACAATGCAACTTGGTGAACTTACCATCTATTCTCTACTACATGCTGCAAGATGGAGGTGGCCAGAAGCGTAGTCTTCGACAGTAGCTATCCCCCTCTTATTCTGGCATTCTACAGTTCAGTCCACCGATATGGCCCTTTACACATATACCCATGCATATGTAGTGTATCTCCTTGCTTGCGAGTACTTTGGATGAGTACTCATAGTTGCCTTTCTCCCTCTTTCCCCCCTTTCCCTTCTACCTGGTTGTCGCAACCAGATGCCGGAGGCCAGGAGCCAGACGCCACCGTCGATGACGACTCCTACTACACCGGAGGTGCCTACTACTACGTGCAGCCCGCTAACAATGACCAGGAGTAGTTAGGAGGATCCCAGGCAGGAGGCATGCGCCTCTTTCGATCTGTATCCCAGTTTGTGCTAGCCTTCTTAAGGCAAACTTGTTTAACTTATGTCTGTACTCAGATATTGTTGCTTCCGCTGACTCGTCTATGATCGAGCACTTGTATTCGAGCCCTCGAGGCCTCTGGCTTGTGTTATGATGCTTTTATGACTTATTTATGTTTTAGAGTTGTGTTGTGATATCTTCCCGTGAGTCCCTGATCTTGATCGTACACGTTTGCGTGCATGATTAGTGTACAATTGAATCGGGGGCGTCACATGCCCCCTCGGCACGGGGCTGCTTCGGACGACACCACCGGGGGCCGCGTTGGAGTGCCGGCCCCTGGCCAGCAGGACCAGAGGATGGCAGAAGGGAGCGGGAGCGTTAGGCGGCCAGGTGGCGCCCCTGGTGTGAACATCCCGGAAGCCTACGTTCCCGTCGCGATGGATCCAAGGCACGCGCTAGGAGAGGGCCCCAGCCGATCACCCACGCCAGGCTAGTCGCTGGACATACACGAGGGAGAGCTCCTTCGAACCACCACCAAGCCCTGCCGACGTCCCCAACAGCGGCAGCCACTGGGTACCGTTAACGCCGCAGGGGCACGCTTGCTGACCATGGATCACAGGTAAACCAAGACGCAGCGACCACTGATAACCCACAAGTGTAGGGGGTCAATTGTAGCCTCTTTCGATAAGTAAGAGTGTCGAACCCAACGAGGAGCTAAAGGTAGAACAAATATTCCCTCAAGTTCTATCGACCACCGATACAACTCTACGCACGCTTGACGTTCGCTTTACCTAGAACAAGTATGAAACTAGAAGTCATTTGTAGGTCTTGTTGGATAGGTTTGCAAGAAAATAAAGAGCATGTAAATATAAACTAGGGGCAGTTTAGATAAAGAAGAAATAAAGTGAATATAGCGAGTGTGGAAAAGTGGTGGTAGAAGTTGTAAAATTGTCCCTATGCAATTGACTACTTTACTAGACCAATAGCAAGTTTTATGTGGGAGAGGCATAAGCTAACATACTTTCTCTTCTTGGATCATATGTACTTATGATTGGAACTCTAGAAAGCATCCGCGACTACTAAAGATTCATTAAGGTAAAACCCAACCATAGCATTAAAGCATCAAGTCCCCTTTATCACATACGCCACAACCCCCTTACTCGGGTTTATGCTTCTGTCACTCAAGCAACCCACTATAAGCGAATCATGAACATATTGCAACACCCTACATCGGGAATCCCTCACGCTTGCGCGACACGGAGGGCACAATAGGACAGCAACATAACCACAAGCAAATTAAACCAATCATAGCAATTCACCAATCACCGGTAGGACAATGAAAATCTACTCAGACATCATAGGATGGCAACACATCAGTGGATAATAATATGAAGCATAAAGCACCATGTTCAAGTAGAGGGTACAACGGGTTGCGGGAGAGTGGACCGCTGAATATAGAAGGGGGGAAGGTGATGAAGATGGCGGAGGTGTTGGTGTAGATCGCGGTGATGATGATGGCCCCCGGCAGTGTTCCGGCGCCACCGGAAGCAAGGGGGAGAGAGCCCCCCTTCTTCTTCTTCCTTGACCTTCTCCCTAGATGGGAGAAGGATTTCCCCTCTGGTCCTTGGCTCCCAAGGCGTGGGAGGGGCGAGAGCCCCTTCGAGATTGGATTTATCTCTCTGTCTCTCTCTGTTTCTGCGTTCCCGGCGTATGCCCTTTCACCGTTTCTTTTATATCCGGAGATCCGTAACTCCGATTGGATTGAAACCTTCGCCCAGATTTTTCTCCCAAAATTAGCTTTCTTGCGGCAAAAGAAGAGCGTCAACCGCCTTACGGGGTGCCCAGGAGGGTCAGGGTGCGCCCCCTGCCTCGTGCCCCCCTCGGGCACCGTCTCGCGTTGGTTTTTCTTCCCAAAAATCATAAATATTCCAAAAATGATCTCCATCCATTTTTATCCCGTTTGGACTCCGTTTGATATTGGGTTTTTGCGAAACATAAAACATGCAACAAACAGGAAATGGCACTGGGCACTGGATCAATGTTAGTCCCAAAAATAATATAAAAAGTTGCCAAAAGTATATGAAAGTTGTAGAATATTGGCATGGAACAATCAAAAATTATAGATACGACGGAAACGTATCAGCATCCCCAAGCTTAATTCCTGCTCGTCCTCGAGTAGGTAAATGATAAAAAAGATAATTTTTGATGTGGAATGCTACCTAGGATAATCTTGATCATGTAATCTAATCATGGCATGAATATTAAGACACGAGTGATTCAAAGCAATAGTCTATCATTTGACATAAAAACAATAATACTTCGAGCATACTAATAAAGCAATCATGTCTTTTCAAAACAACATGGCCAAAGAAAGTTATACCTACAAAATCATATAGTCTGGCTATGCTCCATCTTCATCACACAAAATATTCAAATCATGCACAACCCCGATGACAAGCCAAGCAATTGTTTCATACTTTTGACGTTCTCAAACCTTTTCAACTTTCACGCAATACATGAGCATGAGCCATGGATATAGCACTATAGGTGGAATAGAGTATGATGGTGGAGGTTGTGTGGAGAAGACAAAAAGGGAGAAAGTCTCACATCGACGCGGCTAATCAACGGGCCATGGAGATGCCCATCAATTGATGTCAATGCGAGGAGTAGGGATTGCCATGCAACGGATGCACTAGAGCTATAAGTGTATGAAAGCTCAAACTGAAAACTAAGTGGGTGTGCATCCAACTTGCTTGCTCATGAAGACCTAGGGCATTTTGATGAAGCCCATCGTTGGAATATACAAGCCAAGTTCTATAATGAAAATTCTCACTAGTATATGAAAGTGATAAGATAGGAGACTCTCTATATGAAGAACATGGTGCCACTTTGAAGCACAAGTGTGGTAAAAGGATAGTAACATTGCCCCTTCTTTTTTTCTTTTTTCTTCTTCTTTTTTTGGGCGGGCTTCTTTGCCCCCCTTTTTTTATTTAGGCTTCTTTGGCCTCTCTTTTTTTATATATTTTGTTTATTTTTTTATGGGGCAATGCTCTAGAATGATGATCATCACACTTTTATTTACTTACAACTCAATATTACAACTCGATACTAGAACAAAGATATGACTCTATATGGATGCCTCCGGCGGTGTACCAGGATGTGCAATGATCTAGCATAGCAAAGATATCAAAAAATGGACAAGCCATGAAAACATCATGCTAGCTATCCTACGACCATGCAAGGCAATATGACAATGAATGCTCAAGTCATGTATATGATGATGATGGAAGTTGCATGGCAATATATCTCGGAATGGCTATGGAAATGCCATGATAGGTAGGTATGGTGGCTGTTTTGAGGAAGATATAAGGAGGCTTATGTGTGATAGAGTGTATCGTATCACGGGGTTTGGATGCACCGGCGAAGTTTGCACCAACTCTCGAGGTGAGAAAGGGCAATGCACGGTACCGAAGAGGCTAGCAATGATGGAAGGGTGAGAGTGCGTATAATCCATGGCCTCAACATTAGTCATAAAGAACTCACATACTTATTGCAAAAATCTATTAGTCATTGAAACAAAGTACTACGCGCATGCTCCTAGGGGGATAGATTGGCAGGAAAAGACCATCGCTCGTCCCTGACCGCCACTCATAAGGAAGACAATCAATAAATACCTCATGCTCCAACTTCGTTACACAACGGTTCACCATACGTGCATGCTACGGGAATCACAAACTTCAACACAAGTATTTCTACAATCCACAACTACCCACTAGCATGACTCTAATATCACCATCTTTATATCGCAAAACTATTGCAAGGAATCAAACATATCATATTCGGTGATCTACAAGTTTTATGTAGGATTTTATGACTAACCATGTGAATGACCAATTCCTATCATCTCTCTAAATAGATATAAGTGAAGCAAGAGAGTTTAATTCTTTCTACAAAAGATATGCACATGCTCTAACAAATATAAGTGAAGCAAAAGAGCATTCTACAAATGGCGGTTTTCTATGTGAAGACAAACAGGCAATCCAAACTTCAAATGATATAAGTGAAGCACATGGAGCATTCTATAAAGCCGTACTCAAAAGATTTAAGTGAAGTGCAATGAGCATTCTATACATCAACCAAGGACTATCTCATACCAGCATGGTGCATAAAAGAAAAGTGAAAACTAAATGCAAAAGACGCTCCAAGACTTGCACATATCGCATGAACGAAACGAATCCGAAAACATAGCGATACTTGTTGAAGAAAGAGGGGATGCCTTCCGGGGCATCCCCAAGCTTAGACGCTTGAGTCTCCTTGAATATTTACTTTGGGTTCCTTGGGCATCCCCAAGCTTGAGCTCTTTCCTCTCTTCCTTTTCCTCATATCGGGACCTCCTCGATCAAACACTTCATCCACACAAAACTTCAACAGAAAACTCGGTAAGATCCGTTAGTATAATAAAGCAAATCACTACTCTAAGTACTGTTGCAAACCAATTCATATTTTGTTTTTGAATTGTGTCTACTGTAATATAAATTTTTCATGGCTTAATCCACTGATAGAAATTAATAGATTCATCAAAACAAGCAAACTATGCATCAAAAACAGAATCTGTCAAAAACAGAACAGTCTGTAGCAATCTGAACATTCACCATACTTATGGTACCCCAAAAATTCTACCCAAATTAGGAAAAATAAACAATTTGTACAGAAAGACAGTGCAAAAAGAATCATAACCGTTTGACGTTCCAGTAAAAAATGTAAAATCGCGTACTACAGCCAAAGTTTCTGTCCTGCACCGTACAAACCAACAAGCATTGTAAACATCCTAAAGGCAAACCTTGGAACATTATTTTTATAATACAATGGAATTTTACAAGGAGATAATTATTTTTGATGAAAAATTTCTGTAATTAAGATTCAGAAAGTTTCTGTGAGCATGAACAAAGTTCAAGGAGCTCTCCCACTTCAACAATGCTTGTCTCTCTCACTTTCACTTTCCTTTTTGAAAAGTTTTGGGTTCCCCTCTTTATTTTTTTTGTTTTTAGACTATATGAAAGCACACAACAGAAATAAATGACTCTCTAAAACTTCCGGGTTGTCTCCCTTGCAGCGCTTTCTTTAAAGCCATTAAGCTAGGCATATAGTGCTTAAGTAATGGATCCACCCGGATCCTAAGGTACATCAAAGCCAATTTTAATTAACAATGATTTGTGATTTAGTAGTGAGCACAAAGTAACATATATCATGCAACAACGAAGTCTAACTCTCTTCCTATGCATCGGCATGTCATAAAATAACAATTCATGCACACATAGTAAAGGCCAATGCATAGTATAAGGAGTTTCTTGCAATTTTATCATATTGGAAACATAGAGAGGTGGAGATATAGTTCCTCTCTCATAATAATTGCAAGTAGGAGCAGCAAACACATGCATATCACATTCATCAAAATTATCATGGGCAATGGTAAAAGGCAACCCATCAATATAATCCTTAATAAGCGCAAACTTCTCCGATATAGTGTAGTTTGGAGAATTCAAAAAGATAATAGGACTATCATGCATGGGTGCAATAGCAACAATTTCATGTTTAACATAAGGAACTATAGCAAGTTCATCTCCATAAGCATCATTCATATTGGCATCTTGGCCACAAGCATAGCAAGCATCATCAAAAAGGGGTAATTCAAGAGAATCAACGAGATCATAACAATTATCATAGCAATCATCCTTCGGTAAGCATGAAGGAGAATTAAACAATGTATGAGTTGAAGAGTTACTCTCATTAGAAGGTGGGCACGGGTAGCTAATCCGCTCTTCCTCCTTTTGTTCTTCGCTCTCCTCATCATCTTTTTCAACCAATGAGCTCACAGTTTCATCAATTCCTTCTTCCATAGACACCTGCAAAATATTAGTCTCTTCTTGGACAGTGGAGACTTCCTCAATATATGGTTTAACATAGGCATTAGAAGCATAATTATCATAACAATATTTAAGTATGGCAAAATTTTCAGATTTGTAAAGAGTAGCATCATACGTTTCAATCAAAGAAGCAATTTCATAAGCATCCTTAAAAGCAACAAATTCTTCAATTTGTTGAACATCATAGTAATTATAAACACCCTTAGCATACGAAGATACGATTCCATTTTCAATAAACTCACATTGGTAGGGAAGGTGTTTCTTAGGGTTTTCAGAAAAACAAGTAACATCATATATTTCACATAAATTCCAAGCATAGCATTGCAAACGATGAATTTGATCCAGTAAATGTTTCCCTTTTTCAGATATACGATGTCGCACATAACAAGCATGCTCATCTAAAGATTTTCCCTCAACTAAGCTAGTGGGGGTTTTAGCACGAGCACAAAGGGATCGAAGATGATCCAAGTAAAAAGCTTCAGGAGTGTGATAGATTTTGAGTGGTTCTTCAACCATTGGTGTAGTAGGTACAACTATTTTTTTGGTATTTTGCGTTTCCTACCACTGATCCCAAATAAATAGAGTTTCCGACGTTAGGAGGAATTCCCCTTAATAGTAAAGCATGATTTCAATGGCTCGGTACCTTTGGAATGGGTACCTTGAAGGTCGGTACCTCTGGAAATAGGTACCTGGTATTGGATAAAGCGCCCCCGGTGACCGGACTCGTAGGGGGTAAGATTCGTATGTCTTCCTCTGATATCAAAGCGTATCTACTTGAAAAGGAGACTACTTGAACAGATGAAATGGAAGGAAGAAATGAAAGTTCGATCTACCAACGTAGAGTCCGCCCCTCCCAGGAAGAAGAAATTTGCTACTTTGGCTCATCATAACTAAAGATAGAAAACAACTAAGAACAACAAATAAAAATTACTTAGTGATAAAGCAAACAAGCACACACGAGAATATTCACCCCATGCTATGACTCCCCGGCAACGGCGCTAGAAAAAGGTCTTGATAACCCACAAGTGTAGGGGGTCAATTGTAGCCTCTTTCGATAAGTAAGAGTGTCGAACCCAACGAGGAGCTAAAGGTAGAACAGATATTCCCTCAAGTTCTAACGACCACCGATACAACTCTACGCACGCTTGACGTTCGCTTTACCTAGAACAAGTATGAAACTAGAAGTACTTTGTAGGTGTTGTTGGATAGGTTTGGAAGATAATAAAGAGCATGCAAATATAAACTAGGGGCTGTTTAGATAAAGAAGCAATAAAGTAAATATAGCGAATGTGGAAAAGTGGTGGTACGAGTTGTGAAATTGTCCCTAAGCAATTGACTACTTTACTAGACCGATAGCAAGTTTTATGTGGGAGAGGCATAAGCTAACATACTTTCTCTTCTTGGATCATATGCACTTATGATTGGAACTCTAGCATCCGCAACTACTAAAGATTCATTAAGGTAAAACCCAACCATAGCATTAAAGCATCAAGTCCCCTTTATCCCATACGCCACAACCCCCTTACTCGGGTTTATGCTTCTGTCACTCAAGCAACCCACTATAAGCGAATCATGAACATATTGCAACACCCTACAGCGGGAATCCCTCACGCTTGCACGACACGGAGGGCACAATAGGGCAGCAACATAATGACAAGCAAATTAAACTAATCATAGCAATTCACCAATCACCGGTAGGACAACGAAAATCTACTCAGACATCATAGGACGGCAACACATCATTGGATAATAATATGAAGCATAAAGCACCATGTTCAAGTAGAGGGTACAGCGGGTTGCGGGAGAGTGGACCGCTGAATATAGAAGGGGGGAAGGTGATGGAGATGTTGGTGAAGATGGCGGAGGTGTTGGTGTAGATCGCGGTGATGATGATGGCCCCCGGCAGCGTTTCGGCGCCACCGGAAGCAAGCGGGAGAGAGACCCCCTTCTTCTTGTTCTTCTTCCTTGACCTTCTCCCTAGATGGGAGAAGGGTTTCCCCTCTGGTCCTTGGCTCCCAAGGCGTGAGAGGGGCAAGAGCCCCTCCGAGATTGGATCTGTCTCTCTGTCTCTCTCTGTTTCTGCGTTCCCGGCGTCTGCCCTTTCACCGTTTCTTTTATATCCAGAGACCCGTAACTCCGATTGGATTGAAACCTACGCCTAGATTTTTCTCCGAAAATTAGCTTTCTTGCGGCAAAAGAAGAGCGTCAACCGCCTTACGGGGTGCCCACGAGGGTCAGGGGCGCGCCCCCTGCCTCGTGGCCCCCTCGGGCACCGTCTCGCGTTGGTTTTTCTTCCCAAAAGTCATAAATATTCCAAAAATGATCTCCGTCCGTTTTTATCCCGTTTGGACTCTGTTTGATATTGGGTTTTGCGAAATATAAAACATGCAACAAACAGGAACTAGCACTGGGCACTGGATCAATATGTTAGTCCCAAAAATAATATAAAAAGTTGCCAAAAGTATATGAAAGTTGTAGAATATTGGCATGGAACAATGAAAATTTATAGATACGACGGAGACTTATCAACCACCAGGACCCTCAAGACGGCGGACCCTCCTCAGGAGCACGAAGGGCGTTGGCAGCAGCGCGGGGGAAGCCCAGCGGCAGGGCCCTCCTCGCGCTGCGCGGAGCAGGATCCAGCCTGGAGGTAGGTTCCCTGCCGGGAAAGGCGCCGGCAAGCCCTTCCCCGCGGCAGGGGGCCTACAGTCACCGAGGACACCGTCAGCGTCTCCCCTGGCCCCTTGGTCTTGTCCTGGTTTCCGGTCTCCCCAATGGTAGTGAGGGGCGGCGCACGACGGGGTCCTCGTCGGGAGACATGAAGCAAGGCTCCGGCCTGTGAAGGTCTCCACTCGTGACACTCTCACGTAATAATGAGTGGGGCTGTACACGCCCCGGAGTCTCCTGAGTGCCGCCCTGGAGCCTCACGGGGGCTCCTACCCACGTCCTAGTGGAAGCACCATGCTCCGCGCTGGCCGTCGACACTGTCCCCAATGACTATGCCCAGCCAGTCGAAGCACTTAGCTCCGCGCTGGTGAGAAGACCGAAGACTGAAGACCAGTTAGGCGCCGGACGTGGCCGCCTGCTTTTTGCCTCTCTTTTTGCATTCGCTTGCCGACTTTTTGAAGCAGTGTGTTTTCTGTGCGTTTATAAAACGGGTGGAGTTTTCTTTTTCTCGTGTCGCTCTCTTGCCATCAGTTCTTGCGTTCTTTTCTTGGAGCTCGTGACCGCTACCCTGCCCTCTAGCGCCTCGCGAGCGGGGGCTGGGTACGGTGTACGCACAGGCGCTGATCGCTCCCCTCGGGGGCTCGAAGGTGCGGCCGCCCCGCGCGCCCACCTTGCCACAATCTGGCAGTTGGCTCCTCACGAGGCACTCTACAGCAGGCCAGCAGGCCCCTCAAGAGGCACAGGGCCTCGTGAGCCAGCTGCAGGCTCGCCTCAGGAGAAGGGGCGCTGCCGCGGCATCAGGCCTCACTCAGGACCCACGAAACCCAAGATAAGTGAAAAACAACTATCCTGTTCATCGGCACGCAGCCTTGTGGGCCCCCCTCCGAGTGTTACTTCAAAAAGCATTTAGCAATCTCATATATCATAAGGGGCACCCCTTTTCAAAATGCTCTCACAAGGATGCGCTCGAGTTTTCATACAGGTCAAAGTAAATGAAATACAGGCCTAGCTGGACGCGCCTTCTTCGTCACTCCCGTCCACGCTGCTTGTGCTGAAGCTGCCACCCTCCTCGCCATCTCCACCCGCGCTAGCCCCTTCGGCTGCGAACACGGCCATGTCGTCCTCAGGAGTCAGCTCCTTCACCAGAGCATCCACATGACCATCCACCCACTTGGCAAGCTTGTCTTGGGTGGCCGCAGGCACAGGGGCTAGCACGGTGCTGAAATCGAAGTGGGAGTCAAGGTTCAGGAGGTTGCTGAAGATGCGCGAGAGCGCGCACCCAAGGAGGCCCCGGCTCCTCTCCTCAACGAGCTGGTGGGCTTTTGTGGCCTGGTCCTCCAGGCGGGTCACGATATCGGTGAAGAAGCGGAGATGGCTGGCATAGTCGCTCTCGCACGGGTGAGGAGCACTCTCATCACAAACGGCACCCAAGGCGTTGTTGGCTCTGACGCGCAGACCCTGGAGCATGGGGCCGTGTTCGCGCTCCAGCGCCAGGCGGCGACACTTTTCACTCAAAGCCTTCTCCAGGAGGGAGGCGGTGTCCTCATCCTGCTTCCGGAGAGAGGATATCTCGGCGCGAGCAGAATCCAGGGCGGATTCGGAAGAAGCCAAGGCTTCCCGGGCAGCGTCCTCGCGCTGCTTCACCGCCTGCAGCTCGGTCTTCAGGGCGGAGGTCCGGCCCTCAAACTCAGCCTTGAGCAGCTCTAGGTCCAAGCGGTGCCCCTCGGCCAGCTCAGGATGTGCCTTCTCCACCTTCTCCTCCACCTCCACCTGGACCTGAGCTTCTCAGGCGGCGACAGCATCCTCAGGCGCGGCGACCTGTCGCTCCCTCACCTCCAGCCTTTCCAGCGCCAAGCTATGATCCACGGCCTCCAGCGTCAAGTCCTCATGGCGCCTCAGAAGCTCCGCCTAGGCAAGGGCCACCTCACCTGGTGAGGAGGCCAGCAGGGCACGACGCTCCTCAATTTCACGCAGCAGGGCAGCACTTGAAGACAGAAGATCTCGCTCCCACTCCTCAACCGCCTCGTGATGGCGGTTGGCTGCCTCAGCCTCTTCCATGGCGCGAGCGCGAGCTTCCCGAGAAGCCGCGAGTGAGGCCTCCGCGCGCGCTTCAGCCTTGTCTCGCTGAAGCTTCCCAAGGTTGATGGCCACCTTCAGCCGCTGCCATTCACCCTCCAATCGGCGGTTCTCTTCTTCAAGCCTGGTGTCGACGTTGGCGAGCTCGCCGCTAAGATGGACCATCACGCGCATCGCTTCACCGAAGAACCCGAAGCGCACCGCACTGCGCCCATGAGCAAGCGCGAGCTCGTCGCCAAGATCTTCACTGGCTCCAGAGGTCGTTTGGGAGGCGCTGGGGGCTCCGCCAGTCGCCGGCTAGGGGCTGGCTGGTGGGGCCCCACAGCTTGAAGACAAAGGCTTCCCGGAGGATGCCCCCTGCCGGCAAGGACAAGAGGGAGGATCACCTATGGACCCTTCACCTCGCGGACAAAGTCGTGGGGGGAGAGAACATGGGGCTCGGTTCCGATGCACCCTCGCGGTATCGAGTTGGAGGGAGCCGGACTCATACCCTACGCAGGCTCAGGGCGCTGGGGGCTACATGTCCGCGCTGCGCTGGGGCTCTTGGGGGTCTCCGCCTCCCGAGGTTTGTTCTTCATGAAGATCCTGCAAAACCCCAGCCATGAAAAAACGCAGTGCACTCGGAGATCAGGAGCGAAGGTACTTACTCGTGGGCGGCCACATATCTCCTCGGCTTCAATGGCCGACGGGTGCCATCGTCGCGGCACGGGGACCTCTTCCTCTTCAGGAGCGACTCAAGGCACAGACGGCGCCGACCTGGCCCCGACGGGCGATCCTCAGGAGGGGGAGCGTCCGGCGTGACATTTGGAGTAGAGGTCCCAAGGGCAGGGGCGCCCGGCGTGGCCTCCTGGCTCTCAGCTCTGGAGCCATTGGTGGGCTCCTCGTCGCCAGCAGCAGCTCAGGAGCAACCGACCCGGGCGTCAGAGGCCCCTGCCTCCGGAGCCTGGTGTTGCACAGGCTCTGCAGCAGCCCCTGCCGGAACCCCAGAAGCTTGAGGCTCCTGAGCCTCTAATAAGGCTGAGCCTCCGGAGGAGTTCTCGACAACTGACGGAGGCACGCGTCTCCCTGCCTCCACACTTGGGGCGCGCGTAGCAGGGTCAACCAGGATCTCACGGGGTCCCTCAATGCCCTCAGGAAGCAACCCCCACTCATCAAACAGGGGCATTTGCCCCACGAAGGCCTCCATGTTTGAGCACAGACAAAGAAGGAAGCCATCCCCCGGGAGGTCAGCAGGCTCGGGCTCGCCAGTCAGGAGCTTAAGCACCACGCTCAAGGTATCGGCAGCAAGCGACGGCTCCTGCAGCCTCATCGGGTCTCCGGCGCCGGTGAAGTCCCACATCGGGCGAGAATGGCGCCGGAGGGGAGCAAGGCGCTGCTTCACGAATTCCTTCACCACCATTGGTGCTGTCACCCCCAGTTCCTGGAGCCTCGCCAACCTCTTCCAGACAAAAGCAAGACATCGGTCCGCGAGCCTCGCATGGCACCAGCCAGAGCTTGGCGAAGCCGGCGACCCAGGAATCGTGAGCAGGGAGCTGAACGTGCGGGCGTCCATCAGAAGCCATGCTTCCGGAATCCCTTCGTGATGGGCGAGAGCTCGAAGTCGATCCCCGAGCCAGCAGTCGCGGCCACGGCTTCGAAGGTCGCGCACCCAGAGCGCTGGCGAGCATCCACCAGCCGGAGCACGAAGAAATGCCAAAACAAGGCCACAGAGGGAGTGATGCCCACCATGGCCTCACAGAGGAAGGCAAAGACGGTAAGGAGGATGATGGAGCGGGGATCCAGATGCAGCAGATGGATCTGGTAATGCGACATCACAACATTGAAGAAGGGGGAGAAGGGAGGAATCAACCCAGCAAGAAGAGCATGAAGGTGGATGGGAATCTCAGTGGCGCTCATCTCTCTGGTCCGCCAAGACGCGGGATGGGCGGCAGTCGCTCCCCCCTCATTGGAGCTGGCGGCAAGCGCATGGCGAACCTTGTCCAGCCCTTCTTGATTGATCACCGTCGACTGTTCAAGGGCTGGCTCCAGGGCCGGTGGAGGACCCGCCGGCGCGCGCGGCTTCACCTTCTTCCTCCTTGGCTTGGGAGCCATGGTGAATACCAAGAGAGATCAAGGCGCCGGCACCAGATCTACAGATGCGGCGGCGCGATTGGGGAGGAAGAAACAAGAGCTGGGCACGGCACACCACGAAGGCCGAGTTGCGCTGACAACGGGCGGCTACTGGGTCTACCAGATATCAAGGCGGCGTGGGGAAGTGGAGACGCCCATGTCCCATCAACCGCCACGTGTCTCCAGGGCCGCAGTCTGTTAGGGCCCGCGGCGCTCCGTCCTTGCCCTTTGGCTTCGCGTGGAAGCCAAGTCCGAGCGCGCCTTGGGCCCTGGGGCTACTGTCGGCATCCTGGACTTGGTGGTATCCAGCCATGCCTGCCTGCGGCCCACCACGTGGCTCCATCGACGGCGTGGTATGCCCCAGCTTCGACAACAACATAGCAAGACCCTCGCGAGGGGCCAAGCCCCGCGAGGCGGACGACGCCAAGACCCCTGAAGGAGTTGGCCTCCTCAGGAGGGCTCCTGAGGGGCAGAGAGATCTATGTAGCTACCTCATGAGGCTCAGCTGACGCGAGCCATGACGACCAATACCAGGCGGGCGCCAGGCGGGTACAGAGCGCATGTTTCCTCTTCGGTGCAAGGGAGGCAAGCCACAGGCGCGGAGTCCCGAGGAATCAACCAAAGGTTTCCATTCTGATGCAACAAGACCAAGACCGCCAGGATGGCAAGTCGGAGGTCATCCCCGAGCCCACCGCAGCGTCACAGCTAGAGGCTTTTTGCATGCGAACACTACTTTTGTCAGGATAGACTGTACTGCTTGTCCCCTTTCAAATCCCGCCGTTGTGGAATCCCTTCCTGCTCATATTTGGGAAGAGGACCAAGGCACTATATATTGGACTTAGCCACCACCATAGAGACGGACCGAACCCAGAGCAAGTAGAGCACCACACCAGCTCAAGAACACCTCATCTCCTGAGGCTTGTTCATCCTTGTACTAGTTCTTCCATAGCCCCTCGAGGCAATCCACCACACCACACTAGAGTAGGGTATTACACCACAACGGTGGCCCGAACCAGTATAAATCTCTGTGTCTTTGTGTCTCTGTGAGCTCTTCGCGCTAGGCTAGGGGGGATCGCGAGTAGGCAGGCTGGGAAGGTTGAGATCTCCGCACGCACCCTAGTGCTCGAACCTCTCACGGGTTGCCGGATCCCAAAATCCGACAGCATCATCGTGTCAGGTTGCTGGTTTTAGCGTCTAGTCCTTTAGAGTTTCGAGTTCTGTTCACAAGTTGTCACGCCGCCACCGCACCATATTCATGGCCGCAGCCGCACCATTGTCATCACCGCTGCCATATACGACCATCGCATATCCGCCGCCCATACGAGTCCACCTCCCATACTTATCCACCACCATCACGCCAATCCGAGTCCACCTCCATTGCAGATTCGCCACCAGTCCGTGTTCCACCTCCCCAACATATATCCGCCATTAGTCTGAGTTCCACCAGATTCATCTCTGCCACCAGTCTTAGTCCGAGTCCAGTATTTGTTCCTTTGTTTTCGAGTTCTAGATCACGTCATACTATGAGTCATGACCAAGTTGGACTCCCCAACTTCCGTGCCGCCCGCGAAAGAAAAATAGTTCCAAACTTAGAAAAACCTAAGTCTGGAAAATTCTGACTAGGCGGTTTTTAGACCATTTGTAGACTTTTTCGAAAAAAATTGTTGCGGAGCAAAAAAAAGAGGCCAAAAAAGTGCAAAAAAGTGAAAAAAAGAAAAAAAAGATTCAGAGTGTGATCCTCCCTTGTTTACGTGCAATGCCATGATTTTGTTAGTGCTCTAGGCTTTACCTGTATTACTACTAACACCGTGTAGCACTAAGATAATGCCTGCATCCAGCATAACCAAGCAAAGGTTTGTGGAGAAATTATGGTATTGCATGAGTCATATAACATCTATCATTTTTGTTTGTATTTGTACCTTACATGGTATTAGCACTAACTCCACGTAGCATCATTTCATTGGCGCTCGTGTGTAGTATAACCCAAGTAAAATGAGTTCGTGAGATCCATTTGTGATTATGCTAATAGTTTATGATCTTAGAGCATTAGAGCATTTCATGACATATTTTATTTGACTTTGGCCAAAATATATGGTCCAGATATTTTCTTTAGTTTTATCTCACTTGTATTACTACTATGCCATGTAACACTATTATGGTGTCCGCGGGTAGCGTAACCAAGTAAGATTGGTTTATGTTGTACCATTTTTTATGATGCTAATAGTTTAGGCTCTTATAGCACTGGAGCATTTCATGACATATTTTATTTGACTTTGGCCAAAATATGTGGTCTGGATATTTTGTTTAGTTTTATCTCACTTGTAATACTACTATGCCGTGTAACACTATTATGGTGTCTGCGGGTAGCGTAACCAAGTAAGATGGGTTTACGATGTACCATTTTTTATGATGCTAATAGTTTAGGCTCTTATAGCATTCGAGCATGTTTGTAACATCTTTTATATGACTTTGGCCAAAATATGTGGCATGCATGTTTTATTTAGATTTATCTTACTTGTATTACTATTAACACCACGTAACACGAATATCGTGTCCGCGTGTAGTGTAACCAAGTAAAATTGGTTTATGTCGTGCAATTTTGATGATGTTGGTAGTTTAGGCTCTTATAGCGTAGGAGCATTTTATGACATACTTTTATGTGAGTTTGGTTGAAATGTATGAGTTGGACATTTCATTTAGTTTTATCTTGCTTGTATTACTACTATGCCGCGTAACACTAATGTAATGTCCACATGTAGCATAACCAAGAAAGATTGGTTTTATTGATGCAACATGTTTTATAATACATCTTGCATGATTTTGATCTTTGCGTGTGTGTTGCAAGAACACATTTTTAATTAACTTTTGCCTTGCTTGTATTACTACTAATACCGAGTAGCATTAAGATAATGCCCGAGTGCAGCGTAACCAAGTGAAGGAAAGTTTTTGTATATTCTTGTCTGTATTACAACTAGCATAACAGATAATGTCTGTAGCGCAACCGGACAAGAATTTTATTCTGAATTCATTTGTAATTTGGCTCCAACTTAGTCATACCAATTTCGTTTATGATGGCCAAAGCAAGACAATTTTTATGAGGTTTTCGTACCTATGATACTCTCTTGATTTGTATCCACATATAGGGACCAAACCAAGAAGGAAATCATTACGACGAAGCACATGCAACATGTAAAAGAAACACGCTTGCTCCTTGGCTCGTACCGCGATGGCCGAACCAAGAACAAAAATTTGAGATGGATGTAAGCTCCTTGGTTTGTACCACGACGGCTGAACCAAGGACGAAATTTGAGGTAGATGAAACAAGCACCTTGATTTGTACCGCGATGGCTAAACCAAGGGCAATAATTTTGAGGAGATGAAGCGTGCTCTTTGGTTTGTACCACGTTGGTCGTACCAAGGGCTAGAGTATTAAGAGAGGAGGAAGAAGAAAGCTCCCTGGCCTGTACCGCAATGGCCAAACTAGGGGCTAGAGGAGAGCCATGAATCTCACCTTCAAACTTGTTGCAAGCACGAGAGGCCTACCTCTTTCTTTTCCCTTTATGTGTTCGTGTGTATGGAATTTTTGCAGTAGTATTTTTGTATGTAGCAGCAGTGGAATGGGCAGTTTAGTACGAGCGGCCGAACGAGTAGATGATCACCAGCCCCCTTACTGTTGATAGGGCTCTATTTATAGGAGCGGGAAATCGGAGCGAAGGCTCTAAGGTGCGCCCATGTTCCCAGATCGTGGGAAGTGCTCGTGGGATTGTGGGAGCGGCCTGCTCCTTTCTTTAACTTTTCAATGTGTACGTGTAATGTACGTTTATTTGGAATTATATTAAGTGCATGCGGATATTAAATAGGATATTATTTGCATGTTATTAGGTTAGCACTATATTTGGCATGAAATTAACTGCACGCTAAACGTGTTGAGCGCTCGACATCGAAGCAATTTAGGTCGTTGGATTGGCATGATTTGATGACCGAGATTAATTGGATGTGTCCTTTGAGTCTTTTTATATAGGTATAGATATAGATTTGTTTATTACTTAATCGCTAGTTGACCGAGATTTGAACCAGCCACTTACCTCTAATTTGCCCATGTGGGCTTGGTCTATTTTTAATGACCTTGTGGGCCTTGGCTGCTAACCCATTAGTTTGGGTGCGGTGGTTAGCTGATGGATTAGGCCATGCATGCAGCTACTCCCATGCATGCATGCATGTAGACATCTTTTATAAATAAGCTAAACCCGATTAATTGAAATGGTTCATTAAGTTTCTTTTTTGTCATGCCATGAGAGAAAGACATAGGCAAATATTTTTTCATTAACAATTATATGACGGCCTGATATTATATATATATATATATATATATATATATATATATATATATATATATATATATATATATATATATATATATATATATATATATCGTCTGTTCTATTTTTTTATCCATGGTGTTGATATATTACATGATCGACGGAATGAGGCTCGCATTTACATGATCTGATATTTTAGCGATATTAACGCCACTTATGACGATTTTATGTTCGCACTAGAAACTCACCATTGGTGGCGGCGTATATGCATGCAGGCTATGTGCCCCTGCATTTGTAATTTTATTGGGACAAATATTTTATGGATATTTTCATTCAGTCTACAAATTTTGCAAATATTGGCTCATTTCAGTATCTTCATTATCGACATTCGGTGCGCCTCTTTTATCGCCAGTCCTCGCTTTGAGCAGTTAACTTTATAACGGATTTTTGTTGTTAACATTTATTTATATAATTTTGTATAGCTTACGAACTATAATTATTGTGGTCAAAAACCGTGTCAACAACAAGTTCAACAGTGGCGTGACAAGGACAAGAGGATGTGGAACCCCTTGAAAATGCTAAGGACAAGGATTGGCAAAAACTCAAGACTCTTCATCTTTGTTTAAGTGATCCAAGATCACATCGAGTCCATAGGAAAGTCAATGCTATTAAAAGGAGATGAGGTGTTGCGTAACGGTCTACTTGCTCAAAGTGCTTAGTGATATTGCTCCAAAACCCTCAGCCACTTTCTCTATCCAAATATGTCAAAACCCTAATTCTAAACTCGGCCCCACCGATATCTTCCATCCAGAACCACCGAGTTCATTCTGACATAGCTGTCGTGGATTTGTCACGACAGATGTCCTAGTGAAAGGACTTAGGTGTGGAGCCATTGCACTAGGTTAGCTTAAAGGGGTTGAACGGGACAAAGGACACAAGGAGTTTACCCAGGTTTGGCCCCTCTCCACGAGGTAAAAGCCTACATCCTGCTTCTAGTTGTATTGCTTGAGTTTCGGTTACAAGGGAGCGAATACGCTTGACCTAGTTCTCGATTGTCCGTTTCTTGAGTTAACCCGTTGCCGAGTCTCACCTTTATATACACAGGTAGAGACCCGGAGGCTTACAGAGTCCCGACCGGCTCACACAACATGACCGGCTCGGTTTCTAAATAGTCATGCCTTACAGAGCAAGTCCTAATACGACGGTTCATAGCCCTGGTCCTAGGCCTTTAGCAGGTCTGCCTCCGTGAGCCGCCGTCTTCTTATCTCTCCCTGGGCCTCCTTCAGGTTAAGCCACCAATTGTATAACCCGGCCCCTCCTGGGCGGGTCATACCCCGAAGCTATATCCCCAACATTAGGCCCCAGGTTGATTTGAACTTGTTCATATCAATCTCCACTGCCTAACTTAGCAGAATGTATCATTATTGATTCCTTATCAATCCGCTATAACCCGTCATGATGTCACATAGCAGAACCATTTTAACCCGCCATGACATCATGTCCATTAATTCCGCACAAGGCACATGATATCTCAACGGATCTCTATCTTATTGGACCTCCCGAAAATCGAGGCACCCGCATTGCCAGCATAATCATTTTGCCTCCTCGATTCTCGTGCACACCATCTTATCATCCCCTTATAAATAGGGACAAGGGGCCCCTCTTCTCCACTTTTTACCCCTGCCTCTTCCTCTTCATCTCTTTCCTCGCGACGCCACCGCGACCCGAGCTCCGCCGCTGCCGTCGACCGTCTTCAACAACTCCGACCCAGGCCGCTGCATCAACCTGACCGTGTCCAAAGATCGCGGCGCTCTTCCGCTGTTCGTCAGCATCAACAGGTACCCCTCTTTCCGTATCCTCAATCTGCATTAGGATGCCCTAGTTCATCAACGTTCGTCGGTGTTCGTCGGAGTTCATCGTGGTTTCTCTGCCAACGCTTAGTTCAATCTGAAAAGTAGTACAAAGTTTGTGCGGTAGCACTTTTAACATCCGTTTCCAATCGTAGATGTGTCCTATCTCCCTGAGATTCAAACTCCACTCGCGTGTTCTTCCACTGTCATATTTAGGGTTAGCAATTATTCTCCTTTTTTGAACTCTTGTAGACTCGTAAATATAATCCATCACTTGTGGAATCTGTTTGTCCAACACTTAGTGAAATTTTACTCACTTTCCAGATCTTATAACCATCTGTCCGACCACTTGTTATATGGGCGGCTCAAATATAGATATATTGTAACCCGGAAAAACACCAGCCGGCTCTTTGATAGAACATTTAAACCGCTGATATATGTCCAATATCTGTATCACCCAGTTTTGCCTTGCCGGCCTAATCATGCCAATCTCTTCTTCCATAACATGTAATATTTGCACCTGAACCAATTTGCTTTAATAAACTTGCTTTCCTCTAACTATAAGGCGACTTGCCTTCATAAATTTGACCCACCAATATCTCATTTTCAGGCTTTTCATTGAAAAAATGACTAAGACCGTGACTACATGCAACTGGACCGCTTCAACCGTTACAGAGCAAACCCTAAACGAATATGTTCAAACGGGTGTCTTAGCAGCCAAGGATGTTATCCACTGGCGAGCTCCGGGGACGGAGATCAGACCTGAGCCAAAGGAAGGCGAGGTCGTTGTTTTGCTGATCATATGCTCCGGGGCTTTTCTCCACCCAGCTCAAAATTCTTTAGTGATGTTCTGCACTTTTTCCAACTTCACCCCCAAGACATTGGCCCAAACTCTGTTTCCAACATATGCAACTTCCAAGTTTTTTGCGAAGTATACCTTCAAGAGGAGCCTAGTGTTGATCTTTTCAGAGAGCACTCACTACTGCAGGATGCTGCTAACGCAACACTACGATCAGAGACCCTTCGACGAAACTGTGTGCGATCCAATAATCGCAAACAATGGTGTAAAAAGGTCGTCAAAAAAGGTGCAAAACATTTGCGATGACGGATGCATCAAACACGGGTCAGATTTTAGTTGCGTGTGCGATGCAGGGCATACGGTTCAGTTCAATTAACTGTTTGCGATGAGGAGGAACAAAAGAACGGGCAGCCAGATGAAGGTGTGTGCGATATACAACATACTATTCACTCGGATGCACTGTTTGTGATTAGGCAACACAAAAGAAACGGTCAGCCAGATCAAGGTGTGTGCGATATACGGCATGCGGTTCACTCGGATGAACTGTTTGCGTTGAGACAAGAGAACAAAAACGGTTCAATATAACAAGATGTGTGTGATTAGCGACAAACGGGTCTGTAATCAGAAATGTGTGCGAAGGCCGATAATAACACAGACGGTTGCTGCTAATAAGACGTGTGTGTTGTGCGATGGGATTGCACTTATAAGGACATGGTTGCATAACCAAATTAAACATCCACTTACATAGGTGGCTACTACAACCATGACATTTGCACACACCAAAGTAAACTATTACATGCATAATTACATAGGTGGCTACTACACACATGACATTTCCACACACCAATAAAGTAAACTATATATTACATGCATGATTAACTAGCATAAACGATCATCCGATCATCATCTACTTCTTGTGACGCTTGCTCTGCTTGTGGATCGATCTGGGCTCGTCGATTTGGGTAACGAGGCACTTCCTCATGTCAACGATCCACCTGTGCATCTCGTAGCATGTGTACACGCTCTTGGCTGCGAACCTGAGGTGAGGTTCATCCAGTTGCCGCATCCAGGCCCTGTGCCAGGATACGGGACTTGTTCTCTGGGCATCCTGCTTCATCTTTTCGTAGTAGGGGTCGATGATGGCCGAGGCAAGTTCAACCAGGGAGTCCTTCTTCATGCTGCCCAGACCCTATAGTTCTCACGGATTTTGACAAGGTTCTTGCAGGCCAAGCCCGCAACCCTGAGCGCTTTTACATTGTCGGTGGTTTCCACAGTGGCGAACTTGTAGTCTGTGCTGTTGACAAACCTGTTGAAACGGTCGCAAGGCTCTGTGGCCATACAATAGTGGTAGATGAGGACATGATGGCGCACGCACAACTGGGCGACGACAACCTTCTGATCTATGCCAGGTCGTTGGATTGACATGATTTGATGACCGAGATTAATTGGATGTGTCCTTTGAGTCTTTTTATATAGGTATAGATATAGATTTGTTTATTACTTAATCGCTAGTTGACCGAGATTTGAATCGGCCACTTACCTCTAATTAGCCCATGTGGGCTTGGTCTATTTTTAATGACCTTGTGGGCCTTGGCTGCTAACCCATTAGTTTGGGTGCGGTGGTTAGCTGATGGATTAGGCCATGCATGCAGCTACTCCCATGCATGCATGCATGTAGACATCTTTTATAAATAAGCTAAACCCGATTAATTGAAATGGTTCATTAAGTTTCTTTTTTGTCATGCCATGAGACAAAGACATAGGCAAATATTTTTTCATTAACAATTATATGACGACCTGATATTATATATATATATATATATATCGTCTGTTCTATTTTTTATCCATGGTGTTGATATATTACATGATCGACGGAATGAGGCTCGCATTTACATGATCTGATATTTTAGCGATATTAACGCCACTTATGACGATTTTATGTTCGCACTAGAAACTCACCATTGGTGGCGGCGTATATGCATGCAGGCTATGTGTCCCTGCAATTGTAATTTTATTGGGACAAATATTTTATGGATATTTTCATTTAGTCTACAAATTTTGCAAATATTGGCTCATTTCAGTATCTTCATTATCGACATTCGGTGCGCCTCTTTTATCGCCAGTCCTCGCTTTGAGCAGTTAACTTTATAACGGATTTTTGTTGTTAACATTTATTTATATAATTTTGTATAGCTTACGCACTATAATTATTGTGGTCAAAAACCGTGTCAACAACAAGTTCAACAGTGGCGTGACAAGGACAAGAGGATGTGGAACCCCTTGAAAATGCTAAGGACAAGGATTGGCAAAAACTCAAGACTCTTCATCTTTGTTTAAGTGATCCAAGATCACATCGAGTCCATAGGAAAGTCAATGCTATTAAAAGGAGATGAGGTGTTGCGTAACGGTCTACTTGCTCAAAGTGCTTAGTGATATTGCTCCAAAACCCTCAGCCACTTTCTCTATCCAAATATGTCAAAACCCTAATTCTAAACTCGGCCCCACCGATATCTTCCATCCAGAACCACCGAGTTCATTCTGACATAGCTGTCGTGGATTTGTCACGACAGATGTCCTAGTGAAAGGACTTAGGTGTGGAGCCATCGCACTAGGTTAGCTTAAAGGGGTTGAACGGGACAAAGGACACAAGGAGTTTACCCAGGTTTGGCCCCTCTCCACGAGGTAAAAGCCTACATCCTGCTTCTAGTTGTATTACTTGAGTTTCGGTTACAAGGGAGCGAATACGCTTGACCTAGTTCTCGATTGTCCGTTTCTTGAGTTAACCCGTCGCCGAGTCTCACCTTTATATACACAGGTAGAGACCCGGAGGCTTACAGAGTCCCGACCGGCTCACACAACATGACCGGCTCGGTTTCTAAATAGTCATGCCTTACAGAGCAAGTCCTAATACGACGGTTCATAGCCCTGGTCCTAGGCCTTTAGCAGGTCTGCCTCCGTGAGCCGCCGTCTTCTTATCTCTCCCTGGGCCTCCTTCAGGTTAAGCCGCCAATTGTATAACCCGGCCCCTCCTGGGCGGGTCATACCCCGAAGCTATATCCCCAACATTAGGCCCCAGGTTGATTTGAACTTGTTCATATCAATCTCCACTGCCTAACTTAGCAGAATGTATCGTTATTGATTCCTTATCAATCCGCTATAACCCGTCATGATGTCACATAGCAGAACCATTTTAACCCGCCATGACATCATGTGCATTAATTCCGCACAAGGCACATGATATCTCAACGGATCTCTATCTTATTGGACCTCCCGAAAATCGAGGCACCCGCATTGCCAGCATAATCATTTTGCCTCCTCGATTCTCGTGCACACCATCTTATCATCCCCTTATAAATAGGGACAAGGGGCCCCTCTTCTCCACTTTTTACCCCTGCCTCTTCCTCTTCATCTCTTTCCTCGCGACGCCACCGCGACCCGAGCTCCGCCGTTGCCGTCGACCGTCTTCAACAACTCCGACCCAGGCCGCTGCATCAACCTGACCGTGTCCAAAGATCGCGGCGCTCTTCCGCTGTTCGTCAGCATCAACAGGTACCCCTCTTTCCGTATCCTCAATCTGCATTAGGATGCCCTAGTTCATCAACGTTCGTCGGTGTTCGTCGGAGTTCATCATGGTTTCTCTGCCAACGCTTAGTTCAATCTGAAAAGTAGTACAAAGTTTGTGCGGTAGCACTTTTAACATCCGTTTCCAATCGTAGATGTGTCCTATCTCCCTGAGATTCAAACTCCACTCGCGTGTTCTTCCACTGTCATATTTAGGGTTAGCAATTATTCTCCTTTTTTGAACTCTTGTAGACTCGTAAATATAATCCATCACTTGTGGAATCTGTTTGTCCAACACTTAGTGAAATTTTACTCACTTTCCAGATCTTATAACAATCTGTCCGACCACTTGTTATATGGGCGGCTCAAATATAGATATATTGTAACCCGGAAAAACACCAGCCGGCTCTTTGATAGAACATTTAAACCGCTGATATATGTCCAATATCTGTATCACCCAGTTTTGCCTTGCCGGCCTAATCATGCCAATCTCTTCTTCCATAACATGTAATATTTGCACCTGAACCAATTTGCTTTAATAAACTTGCTTTCCTCTAACTATAAGGCGACTTGCCTTCATAAATTTGACCCACCAATATCTCATTTTCAGGCTTTTCATTGAAAAAATGACTAAGACCGTGACTACATGCAACTGGACCGCTTCAACCGTTACAGAGCAAACCCTAAACGAATATGTTCAAACGGGTGTCTTAGCAGCCAAGGATGTTATCCACTGGCGAGCGCCGGGGACGGAAGTCAGACCTGAGCCAAAGGAAGGCAAGGTCGTTGTTTTGCTGATCATATGCTTCGGGGCTTTTCTCCACCCAGCTCAAAATTCTTTAGTGATGTTCTGCACTTTTTCCAACTTCACCCCCAAGACATTGGCCCAAACTCTGTTTCCAACATATGCAACTTCCAAGTTTTTTGCGAAGTATACCTTCAAGAGGAGCCTAGTGTTGATCTTTTCAGAGAGCACTCACTACTGCAGGATGCTGCTAACGCAACACTACGATCAGAGACCCTTCGACGAAACTGTGTGCGATGCAATAATCGCAAACAATGGTGTAAAAAGGTCGTCAAAAAAGGTGCAAAACATTTGCGATGATGGATGCATCAAACACGGGTCAGATTTTAGTTGCATGTGCGATGCAGGGCATACGGTTCAGTTCAATTAACTGTTTGCGATGAGGAGGAACAAAAGAACGGGCAGCCAGATGAAGGTGTGTGCGATATACAACATACTATTCACTCGGATGCACTGTTTGTGATTAGGCAACACAAAAGAAACGGTCAGCCAGATCAAGGTGTGTGCGATATACGACATGCGGTTCACTCGGATGAACTGTTTGCGTTGAGACAAGAGAACAAAAACGGTTCAATATAACAAGATGTGTGTGATTCGCGACAAACGGGTCTGTAATCAGAAATGTGTGCGAAGGCCGATAATAACACAGATGGTTGCTGCTAATAAGACGTGTGTGTTGTGCGATGGGATTGCACTTATAAGGACATGGTTGCATAACCAAATTAAACATCCACTTACATAGGTAGCTACTACAACCATGACATTTGCACACACCAAAGTAAACTATTACATGCATAATTACATAGTTGGCTACTACACACATGACATTTCCACACACCAATAAAGTAAACTATATATTACATGCATGATTAAGTAGCATAAACGATCATCCGATCATCATCTACTTCTTGTGACGCTTGCTCTGCTTGTGGATCGATCTGGGCTCGTCGATTTGGGTAACGAGGCACTTCCTCATGTCAACGATCCACCTGTGCATGTGTACATGCTCTTGGCTGCGAACCTGAGGTGAGGTTCATCCAGTTGCCGCATCCAGGCCCTGTGCCAGGATACGGGACTTGTTCTCTGGGCATCCTGCTTCATCTTTTCGTAGTAGGGGTCGATGATGGCCGAGGCAAGTTCAACCAGGGAGTCCTTCTTCATGCTGCGCCAGACCCTATAGTTCTCACGGATTTTGACAAGGTTCTTGCAGGCCAAGCCCGCAACCCTGAGCACTTTTACATTGTCGGTGGTTTCCACAGTGGCGAACTTGTAGTCTGTGCTGTTGACAAACCTGTTGAAACGGTCGCAAGGCTCTGTGGCCATACAATAGTGGTAGATGAGGACATGATGGCGCACGCACAACTGGGCGACGACAACCTTCTGATCTATGCCAGGACTGTTGGAAATATGCCCTAGAGGCAATAATAAATGGTTATTATTATATTTCTTTGTTCATGGTAATTGTCTATTATTCATGCTATAATTGTATTGTCCGGAAATTGTAGTACATGTGTGAATACATAGACCACAACCTATCCCTAGTAAGCCTCTAGTTGACTAGCTCGTTGATCAACAGATAGTCATGGTTTCCTGACTATGGACATTGGATGTCATTGATAACGGGATCACATCATTAGGAGAATGATGTGATGGACAAGACCCAACTTAAGCATAGCATAAAAGATCGTGTAGTTTCGTTTGCTAGAGCTTTTCCAATGTCAAGTATCTTTTCCTTAGACCATGAGATCGTGCAACTCCCGGATACCGTAGGAGTGCTTTGGGTGTGCCAAACGTCACAACGTAACTGGGTGACTATAAAGGTGCATTACGGGTATCTCCGAAAGTGTCTGTTGGGTTGGCACGGATCGAGACTGGGATTTGTCACTCCGTGTGACGGAGAGGTATCTCTGGGCCCACTCGGTAATGCATCATCACAATGAGCTCAATGTGACTAAGGCGTTAGTCACAGGATCATGCATTGCGGTACGAGTAAAGAGACTTGCCGGTAACGAGATTGAACAAGGTATTGGGATACCGACGATCGAATCTCGGGCAAGTAACATACCGATTGACAAAGGGAATTGCATACGGATTGGTTGAATCCTCGACACCGTGGTTCATCCGATGATATCATCGTGGAACATGTGGGAGCCAACATGGGTATCCAGATCCTGCTGTTGGTTATTGACCGGAGAGGCGTCTCGGTCATGTCTGCATGTCTCCCGAACCCGTAGGGTCTACACACTTAAGGTCCGGTGACGCTAGGGTTGTAGAGATATATGTATGCGGAAACCCGAAAGTTGTTCGGAGTCCCGGATGAGATCCCGGACATCACGAGAGGTTCCGGAATGGTCCGGAGGTAAAGATTTATATATGGGAAGTCTTATTTTGGTCGCCAGAAAAGTTTCGCGCTTTATCGGTATTGTACCGGGAGTGCCGAAAGGGGTCCGGGGGTCCACCAAGGGGGTCCACCAGCCCCGGGGGGCCACATGGGCTGTAAGGGGTGCGCCTTGGCCTATATGGGCCAAGGGCACCAGCCCCAAGAGGCCCATGCGCAAGAGATAAGAAAAAAGGGAGAGTCCTAAAGGGGGAAGGCACCTCCGAGGTGCCTTGGGGGGGAAGGACTCCCCCCTGGCCGCACCCTTCCTTGGAGGAAGGGCAAGGCTGCGCCCCCCCTCTCCCTTGGCCCTATATATAGTGGGGGGAAGGGAGGGCAGCATGATCTAAGCCTTGGGCGCCTCCCTCCTCCCCTGCAACACCTCTCTCTCTCTCTCGCAGAAGCTTGGCGAAGCCCTGCCGGAGACCCGCTACATCCACCACCACGCCGTCGTGCTGTTGGATCTCCATCAACCTCTCCTCCCCCTTGCTGGATCAAGAAGGAGGAGACGTCGCTGCACCGTACGTGTGTTGAACGCGGAGGTGCCGTACGTTCGGCACTCGGTCATCGGTGATTTGGATCACGGCGAGTACGACTCCGTCATCCACGTTCATTGGAACGCTTCCGCTCGCGATCTACAAGGGTATGTAGATCCACTCCTTTCCCCTCCTTGCTAGTAGACTCCATAGATGCATCTTGGTGAGCGTAGGAAAATTTTAAATTATGCTATGATTCCCAACAGTGGTATCAGAGCCAGGTCTATGCGTAGTTACTATGCACGAGTAGAACACAAAGTAGTTGTGGGCGTTGAGTTTGCCAATTCTTCTTGCCGCTACTAGTCTTTTCTTGTTTCGGCGGCATTGTAGGATGAAGCGGCCCGGACCGACCTTACACGTACTCTTACGTGAGACAGGTTCCACCGACTGACATGCACTAGATGCATAAGGTGGCTAGCGGGTGTCTGTCTCTCCTACTTTAGTCGGAACAAATTCGATGAAAAGGGTCCTTATGAAGGGTAAATAGAAATTGGCAAATCACGTTGTGGTCATACGTAGGTAAGAAACGTTCTTGCTAGAAACCTACAAACCACGTAAAAACTTGCAACAACAATTAGAGGACGTCTAACTTGTTTTTGCAGCAAGTGCCATGTGATGTGATATGGCCAGAAGATGTGATGAATGATATATGTGATGTTTCATGAAACAGCAAGTCGTTTGCTGCTCTAGTGAAGAATCCCAAGGTTGAACCCAAACCCGAGACTAAGTGCTTCTGTAATGAGAGGAACGGTCACTGAAGCAGTACTACCCTAGATACTTGGCAGATGAGAAGGCAGGCAAGGTCGACAAAGTATATTGGATATACGTTATATGAATGTGTACTTTACTAGTACTCCTAGCAGCACCAGGGTATTAGATACTGGTTCGGTTGCTAAGTGTTAGTAACTCGAAATAAATGCTGCGGAATAAATGGAGACTAGCTAAAGGTGAGATGACGATATGTGTTGGAAGTGTTTCCAAGGTTGATGTGATCAAGCATCGCATGCTCCCTCTACCATCGAGATTTGGTGGTTGCGCTGAACATGATTGGATTATGTTTACCGCAAAACGGTTATTCATTTAAGGAGAATAATGGTTACTCTGTTTATTTGAATAATACCTTCAATGGTCTTGCACCTAAAATGAATCTCGATCGTAGTGATACACATGTTCATGCCAAAAGATATAAGATAGTAATGATAGTACCACATACTTGTGGCACTGCCACTTGAGTCATATTGGTGTAGAACGCATGAAGAAGCTCCATGTAGGTGGATCTTTGGACTCACTCATTTTTGAAAAGATTGAGACATGCGAACCATGTCTATTGGTATATATGCATGAAGAAACTCCATACAGATGGATCGTTTGGACTCACTTGATTATGAATCACTTGAGACATGCAAATCATACCACATGGGCAAGATGACTGAAAGGCCTCGTTTTCAGTCAGATGGAACAAGAGAGCAATTTATTGGAAGTAATACATTTTGATGTATGCAGTCCAATGAATGCTGAGGCATGCAGTGGATATCGTTATGTTCTTACTTCACAGATGATTTGAGTAGATGCTGAGTGTATTTACTTGATGAAACACTAGTCTGAATTATTGAAAGGTTCAAGCAATTTCAGAGTGAAGTTGAAGATCGTCGTGACAAGAGGATAAAATGTCTGTGATATGATCATAGAGATGAGTATCTGAGATACGAGTTTGGCACACAATTGAGACATTGTGGAAAGTGTTTCACAATTAATACCGCCTGGAACACCATAGCGTGATGGTGTGTCCGAACATCATAACTGCACCCTATTGGATATGGTGCATGCCATGATGTTTCTTATCAAATTACCACTATCATTTATGGGTTAGGCATTAGAGACAACCGCATTCACTTTAAAAGGGGCACCACGCAATTCCGTTGAGACGACACCGTTTATAGAAACCTAAGTAGTCGTTTCTTAAAAGTTTGGGGCTGCGATGCTTATGTGAAAAAGTTTCAGGCTGATAAGCTCGAACCCAAAGCGGATAAATGCATCTTCATAGAATGCCCAAAAACAGTTGGGTATACCTCCTATCTGGAAGCAAAAGTAATTGCTTCTAGAAACGAGTCCTTTCTCGAGGAAAAGTTTCTCTCGAAAGAATTGAGTGGGAGGATGGTGGAGACTTGATAAGGTTATTGAACCGTCGCTTCAACTAGTGTGTAGCAGGGCACAGGAAGTTGTTCCTGTGGCACCTACACCAATTGAAGTGGAAGCTTATGATAGTGATCATGAAACTTCGGATCAAGTCACTACCAAACCTCGTAGGATGACGAGCATGCACTACTTCAGAGTAATGCGTGATCCTGTCTTGGAAGTCATGTTGCTAGACAACAATGAACCTACGAGCTATGGAGAAGCGATGGTAGGCCCATATTCCGACGAATGGCTCGAGGCCATGAAATCCGAGATAGAATCCATGTATCAGAACAAAGCATGGACTTTGGTGAACTTGCCCGATGATCGGCAAGCCATTGAGATAAATGGATCTTTAAGAAGAAGAAGGACATGGACGGTAATGTTACCGTCTATGAAGCTCGACTTGTGGCAAAGAGTATTTTCACAAGTTCAAGGAGTTGACTACGATGAGTTTTTCTCATCCGTAGCGATGCTTAGGTCCGTCGGAATCATGTTAGCATTAGCTACATTTATGAAATCTGGCAGATGGATGTAAAAAAAACAAGTTTCCTTACCAGTTTTCGTAAGGAAAGGTTGTATGTGATACAATCAGAAAGGTTTTGTCGATCCTAAGGATGCTAAAAGGTATGCTAGCTCCAGCGATCCTTCCATGGATCAGAGCAAGCATCTCGGAGTCAGAATATACGCTTTGATGGGGTGATCAAAGTTTTTGGGTTTATACAAAGTTTGTTAGAAACTTGTATTTACAATAAAGTGAGTGGGAGCGCTACAACATTTCTGATAAGTATATGTGAATGACATATTGATGATCCGAAATGATGTAAAATTTCTGGAAAGCATAAAGGGTTGTTTGAAAGGAGTTTTTCAAAGGAAGACCTGGATAAAGCTACTTACATATTGGGCATCAAGATCCATAGAGGTAGATCAAGACGCCTGATGATACTTTCAAAAGACAGCACACCTTGACATGATTTTGAAAGAGTTCAAAATAGATCAGCAAAGAAGGAGTTCTTGGCTGTGTTACAAGGTGTGAGTATTGAGTGAGACTCAAGACCTGACCACAGCAGAAGATAGAGAAAGGACGAAGGTCGTCCCCTATGCTTTAGACATAGGCTCTATAGTATGCTATGCTGTGTACCGCACATGTAGTGTGCCTTGCCATGAGTTGGTCAAGAGGGTACAATGGTGATCCGGGAAAGGATCTCATGACAGCGGTCGAACTTATCCTTAGCACCTAGTGGATTAAGGAATTTTCTCGATTATGGAGATGGAAAGGAGTTCGTCGTAAAGGGTTACGTCGATGCGAACTTTGACACTAATCCGGATGACTCTGAGTAGTAAACCGGATTCGTATAGTAGAGCAATTATTTGAAATGGCTCCAACTAGCGCGTGGTAGCATCCACAAGATGACATAGATATTCGTAAAGCACACGGTTCTGAAAGGTTCAGACCCGTTGACTAACAACCTCTCTCACAAGCATAACATATCCAAACCAGAACACATTGAGTGATAATCACATAGTAATGTGAACTAGATCGTTGACTCTAGTAAACTCTTTAGATGTTGGTCACATGGTGATGTGACCAGTGAGTGTTAATCACATGGTGATGTGACTAGATTATTGACTCTAGTGCAAGTGGGAGACTGTTGGAAATATGCCCTAGAGGCAATAATAAATGGTTATTATTATATTTCTTTGTTCATGGTAATTGTCTATTATTCATGCTATAATTGTATTGTCCGGAAATCGTAATACATGTGTGAATACATAGACCACAACCTGTCCCTAGTAAGCCTCTAGTTGACTAGCTCGTTGATCAACAGATAGTCATGGTTTCCTGACTATGGACATTGGATGTCATTGATAACGGGATCACATCATTAGGAGAATGATGTGATGGACAAGACCCAACTTAAGCATAGCATAAAAGATCGTGTAGTTTTGTTTGCTAGAGCTTTTCCAATGTCAAGTATCT
This sequence comes from Triticum aestivum, assembly GCF_018294505.1. NCBI lineage: Eukaryota > Viridiplantae > Streptophyta > Magnoliopsida > Poales > Poaceae > Triticum > Triticum aestivum. Next base: position 177,525,427 of record NC_057811.1, read on the forward strand.
TTTCCTTAGACCATGAGATCGTGCAACTCCCGGATACCGTAGGAGTGCTTTGGGTGTGCCAAACGTCACAACGTAACTGGGTGACTATAAAGGTGCATTACGGGTATCTCCGAAAGTGTCTGTTGGGTTGGCACGGATCGAGACTGGGATTTGTCACTCCGTGTGACGGAGAGGTATCTCTGGGCCCACTCGGTAATGCATCATCACAATGAGCTCAATGTGACTAAGGCGTTAGTCACAGGATCATGCATTGCGGTACGAGTAAAGAGACTTGCCGGTAAGGAGATTGAACAAGGTATTGGGATACCGACGATCGAATCTCGGGCAAGTAACATACCGATTGACAAAGGGAATTGCATACGGATTGATTGAATCCTCGACACCGTGGTTCATCCGATGATATCATCGTGGAACATGTGGGAGCCAACATGGGTATCCAGATCCCGCTGTTGGTTATTGACCGGAGAGGCGTCTCGGTCATGTCTGCATGTCTCCCGAACCCGTAGGGTCTACACACTTAAGGTCCGGTGACGCTAGGGTTGTAGAGATATATGTATGCGGAAACACGAAAGTTGCGGAGTCCCGGATGAGATCCCGGACATCACGAGAGGTTCCGGAATGGTCCGGAGGTAAAGATTTATATATGGGAAGTCTTATTTTGGTCGCCAGAAAAGTTTCGCGCTTTATCGGTATTGTACCGGGAGTGCCGAAAGGGGTCCGGGGGTCCACCAAGGGGGTCCACCAGCGCCGGGGGGCCACATGGGCTGTAAGGGGTGCGCCTTGGCCTATATGGGCCAAGGGTGGCACCAGCCCCAAGAGGCCCATGCGCAAGAGATAAGAAAAAAGGGAGAGTCCTAAAGGGGGAAGGCACCTCCGAGGTGCCTTGGGGGGGAAGGACTCCCCCCTGGCCGCACCCTTCCTTGGAGGAAGGGGCAAGGCTGCGCCCCCCCTCTCCCTTGTCCCTATATATAGTGGGGGGAAGGGAGGGCAGCATGATCTAAGCCTTGGGCGCCTCCCTCCTCCCCTGCAACACCTCTCTCTCTCTCGCAGAAGCTTGGCGAAGCCCTGCCGGAGACCCGCTACATCCACCACCACGCCGTCGTGCTGTTGGATCTCCATCAACCTCTCCTCCCCCCTTGCTGGATCAAGAAGGAGGAGACGTCGCTGCACCGTACGTGTGTTGAACGCGGAGGTGCCGTACGTTCGGCACTCGGTCATCGGTGATTTGGATCACGGCGAGTACGACTCCGTCATCCACGTTCATTGGAACGCTTCCGCTCGCGATCTACAAGGGTATGTAGATCCACTCCTTTCCCCTCGTTGCTAGTAGACTCCATAGATGCATCTTGGTGAGCGTAGGAAAATTTTAAATTATGCTACGATTCCCAACAAGGACGACCGGTGGTGTACTGGAGGTCGATGCCGACCACCTTGTACTTGTCTCGAGCAAGCAACTGCTCAACGTTGTTGATGTAGTCGTCCACCACGGCCGGGTCGATGGTGTACACCACCGAGAGATCCGTCTCCCTCGCGTGGGTCTCCACTCTATGCTCGCCAAACTCCATTGGAGCATCGCTGGACATCCCCTCTCTATGTGTCATCGTGGGTGTGCTTGTTGTGTTGTGGGGCGCGATCAAAAGGTTGAAGAGACTAAGGTTATAATGGTCGCGGGAATTAAAGGGGAAGCCAGACGGCCAGGAATATCAGCAGGCCCTGATGGCAGTTCTAATTTGCAGCGCGTAACTCCATCGTGCCGCACGTAACTGCATCGCGTGCCAATGCGCGCGGCGCAACCGCATGCATATGGGGCCCCCGACGTGATCGTGCGCACGCCCAACCACTGGCAGAGCGCGCGCGGAGGGATGCGAGCAGAGCGCTCCATGGTCGCCTCAACGGCGAGCAACCATATATATATATATATTGAACGCGCAAGGAAAAGTTGTCCACAAGCCGAGCGCGCCGACGGATGTGAGCAGAGCGCGCTAACGGACGCGACAGAGCGCGCCGCGGCGCCTAATGGCGAGCACAGTGTTGGAAATATGCCCTAGAGGCAATAATAAATTGGTTATTATTATATTTCCTTGTTCACGATAATCGTTTATTATCCATGCTAGAATTGTATTGATAGGAAACTCAGATACATGTGTGGATACATAGACAACACCATGTCCCTAGTAAGCCTCTAGTTGACTAGCTCGTTGATCAATAGATGGTTACGGTTTCCTGACCATGGACATTGGATGTCGTTGATAACGGGATCACATCATTAGGAGAATGATGTGATGGACGAGACCCAATCCTAAGCCTAGCACAAGATCGTGTAGTTCGTTTGCTCAGAGCTTTTCTAATGTCAAGTATCAGTTCCTTAGACCATGAGATTGTGCAACTCCCGGATACCGTAGGAATGCTTTGGGTGTACCAAACATCACAACGTAACTGGGTGGCTATAAAGGTGCACTACAGGTATCTCCGAAAGTGTCTGTTGGGTTGGCACGAATCGAGACTGGGATTTGTCACTCCGTGTAAACGGAGAGGTATCTCTGGGCCCACTCGGTAGGACATCATCATAATGTGCACAATGTGACCAAGGAGTTGATCACGGGATGACGTGAGTTACGGAACGAGTAAAGAGACTTGCCGGTAACGAGATTGAACAAGGTATCGGGATACCGACGATCGAATCTCGGGCAAGTAACATGCCGATAGACAAAGGGAATTGAATACGGGATTGATTGAATCCCCGACATCGTGGTTCATCCGATGAGATCATCGTGGAACATGTGGGAGCCAACATGGGTATCCAGATCCCGCTGTTGGTTATTGACCGGAGAACGTCTCGGTCATGTCTGCATGGTTCCCGAACCCGTAGGGTCTACACACTTAAGGTTCGATGACGCTAGGGTTATAGGGAAAGTATGTACGTGGTTACCGAATTTTGTTCGGAGTCCCGGATGAGATCCCGGACATCACGAGGAGTTCCGGAATGGTCCGGAGGTAAAGATTTATATATGGGAAGTCCTGTTTTGGTCACCGGAAAAGTTTCGGGTGATATCGGTAATGTACCGGGACCACCGGGAGGGTCCCGGGGGTCCACCAAGTGGGGCCACCAGCCCCAGAAGGCTGCGTGGGCCAAGTGTGGGAGGGGACCAGCCCCAGGTGGGCTGGTGCGCCCCCCACCAAGGCCCAAGGCGCATGGGAGAGTGGGAGGGGGCAAACCCTAGGTCCAGATGGGCCTTAAGGCCCACCCTAGTGGCGCCCCCCCCCCCTCTCCTCCCCTTGGCCGCCCCCCTAGATGGGATCTAGGGCTGGCCGCCACCCCTTGGGGTGGGAACCCTAGAGGGGGCGCAGCCCCCTCCCCCCCTATATATAGTTGAGGTCTGGGGCTGCCCAACACATGAGGTTTCCGGTCTCTCTTGGCGCAGCCCTACCTCTCTCCCTCCTCCTCTCCCGCGGTGCTTGGCGAAGCCCTGCGGGATTGCCATGCTACTCCACCACCACCACGCCGTCGTGCTGGTGCTGGACGGAGTCTTCCCCAACCTCTCCCTCTCTCCTTGCTGGATCAAGGCGTGGGAGACGTCACCGGGCTGCACGTGTGTTGAACGCGGAGGCACCGTTCTTCGATGCTTAGATCGGAATCAACCGCGATATGAATCGCTACGAGTACGACTCCTTCATCCGCGTTCTTGCAACGCTTCCGCATCGCGATCTACAAGGGTATGTAGATGCACTCCCCTTCCCCTCGTTGCTAGATTACTCCATAGATTGATCTTGGTGATGCGTAGAAAATTTTGAATTTCTGCTACGTTCTCCAACAGTGGCATCATGAGCTAGGTCTATGCGTAGTTTCTATGCACGAGTCGAACACAAAGTAGTTGTGGGCGTCGATGTTGTCAATTTACTTGCCGTTACTAGTCTTATCTTGTTTCGGCAGCATTGTGGGATGAAGCGGCCCGGACCGACCTTACACGTACGCTTACGTGAGACAGGTTCCACCAACTGGCATGCACTAGTTGCATAAGGTGGCTAGCGGGTGTCTGTCTCTCCCACTTTAGTCGGAACGGATTCGATGAAAAGGGTCCTTATGAAGGGTAAATAGAAATTGGCATATCACGTTGTGGTTTTACGTAGGTAAGAAACGTTTAAACTTGCAACAACAATTAGAGGACGTCTAACTTGTTTTTGCAGCATGTGCTATGTGATGTGATATGGCCAGAAGATGTGATGAATGATATATGTGATGTATGAGATTGATCATATTCTTGTAATAGGAATCACGACTTGCATGTCGATGAGTATGACAACCGACAGGAGCCATAGGAGTTGTCTTTATTTTTTTGTATGACCTGCGTGTCATTGAATAACGCCATGTAAATTACTTTACTTTATTGCTAAGCGCGTTAGCCATAGAAGTAGAAGTAATCGTTGGCGTGACAACTTCATGAAGACACAATGATGGAGATCATGATGATGGAGATCATGGTGTCATGCCGGTGACAAAGATGATCATGGTGCCCCGAAGATGGAGATCAAAGGAGCAAAATGATATTGGCCATATCATGTCACTATTTGATTGCATGTGATGTTTATCATGTTTACATCTTATTTGCTTAGAACGACGGTAGCATAAATAAGATGATCCCTCACTAAAAATTTCAAGAGACGTGTTCCCCCTAACTGTGCACCGTTGCGAAGGTTCGTTGTTTCGAAGCACCACGTGATGATCGGGTGTGATAGATTCTAACGTTCGAATACAACGGGTGTTGATGAGCCTAGCATGTACAGACATGGCCTCGGAACACATGCAAAACACTTAGGTTGACTTGACGAGCCTAGCATGTACAGACATGGCCTCGGAACACAAGAGACCGAAAGGTCGAACATGAGTCGTATAGTAGATACGATCAACATGGAGATGTTCACCGATGATGACTAGTCCGTCTCACGTGATGATCGGACACGGCCTAGTTTGACTCGGATCATGTATCACTTAGATGACTAGAGGGATGTCTATCTGAGTGGGAGTTCATAATCAGATGAACTTCATTATCATGAACATAGTCAAAAGGTCTTTGCAAATTATGTCATACGCTTTAGTTCTACTGTTTAAGATATGTTCCTAGAGAAAATTTAGTTGAAAGTTGGTAGTAGCAATTATGCAGACTGGGTCCGTAAACTGAGGATTGTCCTCATTGCTGCACAGAAGGCTTATGTCCTTAATGCACCGCTCGGTGTGCTGAACCTCAGCGTCGTCTGTAGATGTTGCGAAACATCTCACATACACGTTTTTGATGACTACGTTATAGTTCAGTGCGTATTGCTAACGGTTTAGAATTGTGGCACCAAAGACGGTTTTGAAACGTCGCAGAACATATGAGATGTTCCGAAGACTGAAATTGGGATTTCAGACTAGTGCCCACGTCAAGAGGTATGAGACCTCTGACAAGTTTCTTAAGCCTGCAAACTAAGGGAGAAAAGCTCAATTGTTGAGCATGTGCTCAGATTGTCTAAGTACCACAATTGCTTGAATCGAGTGGGAGTTAATCTCCCAGATGAGATAGTGATGGTTCTCCATAGTCACTGCCACCAAGCTAGTAGAGCTTCGCGATGAACTATAACATATCAAGGATAGACATGATGATCCTTGAGCAACTCGCGATGTTTCACACCGCGAAAGTAGAAATCAAGAAGGAGCATCAATTGTTGATGGTTAGTAAAACCACTAGTTTCTAGAAGGGCAAGGGCAAAAGGGATGCTTCATGAAACAGCAAGTCATTTGCTGCTCTAGTGAAGAATCCCAAGGTTGAACCCAAACCCGAGACTAAGTGCTTCTGTAATGAGGGGAACGGCCACTGAAGCAGTACTACCCTAGATACTTGGTAGATGAGAAGGCAGGCAAGGTCGACAGAAGTATATTGGATATACATTATATGAATGTGTACTTTACTAGTACTCCTAGCAGCACCAGGGTATTAGATACCGGTTCGCTTGCTAAGTGTTAGTAACACGAAATAAAAGCTGCGAAATAAACGGAGACTAGCTAAAGGTGAGATGACGATATGTGTTGGAAGTGTTTCCAAGGTTGATGTGATCAAGCATCGCATGCTCCCTCTACCATCGAGATTTGGTGTTTGCGTTGAGCATGATTGGATTATGTTTATCGCAATACGGTTATTCATTTAAGGAGAATAATGGTTACTCTGTTTATTTGAATAATACCTTCAATGGTCTTGGACCTAAAATGAATCTCGATCGTAGTGATACACATGTTCATGCCAAAAGATATAAAATAGTAATGATAGTTCCACATACTTGTGGCACTGCCACTTGAGTCATATTGGTATAGAACGCATGAAGAAGCCCCATGTAGATGGATCTTTGGACTCACTCGTTTTTGAAAAGAATGAGACCTGTGAACCATGTCTATTGGTATATATACATGAAGAAACTCCATACAGATGGATCGTTTGGACTCACTTGATTTTGAATCACTTGAGACATGCAAATCATACCACATGGGCAAGATGACTGAAAGGCCTCGTTTTCAGTAAGATGGAACAAGAGAGCAACTTATTGGAAGTAATACATTTTGATGTATGCAGTCCAATGAGTGCTGAGGCATGCAGTGGATATCGTTATGTTCTTACTTCACAGAAGATTTGAGTAGATGCTGAGTGTATTTACTTGATGAAACACAAGTCTGAATTATTGAAAGGTTCAAGTAATTTTAGAGTGAAGTTGAAGATCGTCGTGACAAGAGGATAAAATGTCTGTGATATGATCATAGAGATGAGTATCTGAGTTACGAGTTTGGCACACAATTAAGACATTGTGGAAAGTGTTTCACAATTAATACCGCCTGGAACACCATAGCGTGATGGTGTGTCCGAACATCATAACTGCACCCTATTGGATATGGTGCATACCATGATGTCTCTTATCAAATTACCACTATCGTTTATGGGTTAGGCATTAGAGACAACCGCATTCACTTTAAAAGGGGCACCACGCAATTCTGTTGAGACGACACCGTTGTCGTTTCTTAAAAGTTTGGGGCTGCGATGCTTATGTGAAAAAGTTTCAGGCTGATAAGCTCAAACCCAAAGCGGATAAATGCGTCTTCATAGAATACCCAAAACAGTTGGGTATACCTCCTATTTCAGATCTGGAAGAAAAAGTAATTGCTTCTAGAAAAAGGTCCTTTCTCGAGGAAAAGTTTCTCTCGAAAGAATTGAGTGGGAGGATGGTGGAGACTTGATGAGGTTATTGAACCATGACTTCAACTAGTGTGTAGCAGGGCACAGGAAGTTGTTCCTATGGCACCTACACCAATTGAAGTGGAAGCTTATGATAGTGATCATGAAACTTCGGATCAAGTCACTACCAAACCTCGTAGGACGACGAGGATGCGTGCTACTTCAGAGTGGTACGTGAGACTGTCTAAGATATCATGTTGCTGGACAATACTGAACCTACGAGCTATGGAGAAGCAATGGTGGGCCCATATTCCGACAAATGGTTAGAAGCCATGAAATCCGAGATAAATGGATCTTCAAGAGGAAGACGGACGTGGACGGTAATGTTACCGTCTATGAAGCTCGACTTGTGGCAAAGAATATTTTCACAAGTTCAAGGAGGTGACTACAATGAGATTTTCTCATCCGTAGCGATGCTTAAGTCCGTCAGAATCATATTAGCATAAGCTGCATTTATGAAATCTGGCAGATGGATGTCAAAACAAGTTTCCTTACCAGTTTTCGTAAGGAAAGGTTGTATGTGATACAATCAGAAAGGTTTTGTTGATCCTAAGGATGCTAAAAGGTATGCTAGATCCAGCGATCCTTCCATGGATTAGAGCAAGCATCTCGGAGTCAGAATATACGCTTTGATGGAGTGATCAAAGTTTATGGGTTTATACACAGTTTGTTAGAAACTTGTATTTACAATAAAGTGAGTGAGAGCGCTACAACATTTCTGATAAGTATATGTGAATGACATATTGTTGATCCGAAATGATGTAGAATTTCTGGAAAGCATAAAGGGTTGTTTGAAAGGAGTTTTTCAAAGGAAGACCTGGATAAAGCTGCTTACATATTGGGCATCAAGATCTATAGAGATAGATCAAGACGCCTGATGATACTTTCAAAGAACGCACACCTTGACATGATTTTGAAAGAGTTCAAAATAGATAAGCAAAGAAGGAGTTCTTGGCTGTGTTACAAGGTGTGAGTATTGAGTAAGACTCAAGACCTGACCACAGCAGAAGAGAGAGAAAGGACGAAGGTCGTCCCCTATGCTTTAGACGTAGGCTCTACAGTATGCTATGCTGTGTATCGCACATGAAGTGTGCCTTGCCATGAGTTGGTCAAGGGGTACAATAGTGATCCGGGAATGGATCACATGACAGCGGTCGAACTTATCCTTAGTATCTAGTGGACTAAGGAATTTTCTCGATTATGGAGGTGAAAAGGAGTTCATCGTAAAGGGTTACGTCAGTGCGAACTTTGACACTAATCTGGATGACTCTGAGTAGTAAACCGGATTCGTATAGTAGAGCAATTATTTGAAATGGCTCCAAGTAGCGTGTGGTAGCATCCACAAGATGACATAGATATTCGTAAAGCACACACGGATCTGAAAGGTTCAGACCCGTTGACTAATAACCTCTCTCACAAGCATAACATGATCAAACCAGAACTCATTGAGTGTGAATCACATAGTGATGTGAACTAGATTGTTGACTCTAGTAAACTCTTTGGATGTTGGTCACATGGTGATGTGACCTATGAGTGTTAATCACATGGTGATGTGGACTAGATTATTGACTCTAGTGCAAGTGGGAGACTGTTGGAAATATGCCCTAGAGGCAATAATAAATTGGTTATTATTATATTTCCTTGTTCACGATAATCGTTTATTATCCATGCTAGAATTGTATTGATAGGAAACTCAGATACATGTGTGGATACATAGACAACACCATGTCCCTAGTAAGCCTCTAGTTGACTAGCTCGTTGATCAATAGATGGTTACGGTTTCCTGACCATGGACATTGTATGTCGTTGATAACGGGATCACATCATTAGGAGAATGATGTGATGGACGAGACCCAATCCTAAGCCTAGCACAAGATCGTGTAGTTCGTTTGCTCAGAGCTTTTCTAATGTCAAGTATCAGTTCCTTAGACCATGAGATTGTGCAACTCCCGGATACCGTAGGAATGCTTTGGGTGTACCAAACGTCACAACGTAACTGGGTGGCTATAAAGGTGCACTACAGGTATCTCCGAAAGTGTCTGTTGGGTTGGCACGAATCGAGACTGGGATTTGTCACTCCGTGTAAACGGAGAGGTATCTCTGGGCCCACTCGGTAGGACATCAACATAATGTGCACAATGTGACCAAGGAGTTGATCACGGGATGATGTGAGTTACCAAACGAGTAAAGAGACTTGCCGGTAACGAGATTGAACAAGGTATCGGGATACCGACGATCGAATCTCGAGCAAGTAACATGCCGATAGACAAAGGGAATTGAATACGGGATTGATTGAATCCCCGACATCGTGGTTCATCCGATGAGATCATCGTGGAACATGTGGGAGCCAACATGGGTATCCAGATCCCGCTGTTGGTTATTGACCGGAGAACGTCTCGGTCATGTCTGCATGGTTCCCGAACCCGTAGGGTCTACACACTTAAGGTTCGATGACGCTAGGGTTATAGGGAAAGTATGTACGTGGTTACCGAATGTTGTTCGGAGTCCCGGATGAGATCCCGGACGTCACGAGGAGTTCCGGAACGGTCCAGAGGTAAAGATTTATATATGGGAAGTCCTATTTTGGTCACCGGAAAAGTTTCGGGTGATATCGGTAATGTACCGGGACCACCGGGAGGGTCCCGGGGGTCCACCAGCCCCAGAAGGCTGCGTGGGCCAAGTGTGGGAGGGGACCAGCCCCAGGTGGGCTGGTGCGCCCCCCCACCAAGGCCCAAGGTGCATGGGAGAGTGGGAGGGGGCAAACCCTAGGTCCAGATGGGCCTTAAGGCCCACCCTAGTGGCGCCCCCCTCTCCTCCCCTTGGCCGCCCCCTAGTTGGGATCTAGGGCTGGCCGCCACCCCTTGGGGTGGGAACCCTAGAGGGGGCGCAGCCCCCTCCCCCCCTATATATAGTTGAGGTCTGGGGCTGCCCAACACATGAGGTTTTCGGTCTCTCTTGGCGCAGCCCTACCTCTCTCCCTCCTCCTCTCTCGCGGTGCTTGGCGAAGCCCTGCGGGATTGCCATGCTCCTCCACCACCACCATGCCGTCGTGCTGCTGCTGGACAGAGTCTTCCCCAACCTCTCCCTCTCTCCTTGCTGGATCAAGGCGTGGGAGACGTCACCGGGCTACACGTGTGTTGAACGCGGAGGCACCGTTCTTCGGTGCTTAGATCGGAATCAACCGCGATATGAATCGCTACGAGTACGACTCCTTCATCCGCGTTCTTGCAACGCTTCCGCATCGCGATCTACAAGGGTATGTAGATGCACTCCCCTTCCCCTCGTTGCTAGATTACTCCATAGATTGATCTTGGTGATGCGTAGAAAATTTTGAATTTCTGCTACGTTCTCCAACACACAGCGTGCTGCGGCGCCTAACGGCGAGTAGAGCTTGCCGAGGGACGCAAGCAGAGGCTGGCACAGTGATACATGGCAAATAGGATGAACTGTGCGAGCGATGTCGGAGACATCAAGCACAAATCAGAATAGAGTTGCGCGTGCGATACATGGCATACAATTGATCCATCCGAGCTTTTTGTGATGGAATAAGCCGTGTGTGTTGCGGCCAAATGCTTGCTGGTATATAATCTTAAATTTAACCAAAAAAGTGTTAATGCATGTTACAAAAATTGTATATCTGGAAACTATGTTCAAATACGAATCCAACGATATAATCTTTGGCGACACGCATTCGTATTTTATTAGTTAAATCCTACTTATAAATCAGGACGGGGGTATAGTAGGTAAATAAATCGAAACATTTTTTGTATTAACCGTATGTGTACGTGTCCTTTCGTCCTCCTCTCGCACGTCTTGTCACCCCCTGCCGCAGACGGCTTACAGCGCAAGCTTGCGCAGCGCGCAGGGGTGTTCTTTTGGCCAAACGGTGGCTCGAAGTGGCACCAATGAATCGTTGGTGAGCCCGTTCTCGCGCAACCTCGCAGGTTCCCACGCAAGCTTCCTGCCCGACTCGATGAAATCCCCCAAAATCCCAATGCTTACCGGCCTGCTATATAAACCCTCATGGTCGGCGAGTCCTACGTCGCATTTTCCCCTCCCTGCCTGTAGATTATCTCGTCTGCTTCTCCCACAATCGCCAATGGCACCGGTCCGTTGTCGTCACTCAGCCACTCCGCCATCATCAAAGGACAGCTCCAGCTGGGAGGCCACACCGCGGCGGTGGCGCAGTCCCCGGCGTAGTGTAGTGCATGTGGCGTCCCTGTTGGGTGTGCGCAGAACACCCACCACGCGCTCCACCGTCGGTGCCCGTCGACAGCTGTTGCCGGCCGCCGTTGCCGCCACACCACCGTCGAAAGCCAGGGCCATCACCCGCTCCGCCGCCGCGACCCGAAGGCGGGAGGTGGCCGTCGTGGCCGCCACCCCACTGCCTGCCATCACCCACTCCGCCATCGCGGCCCGAAGGTGGGATGTGGCCGTCGTGGCCGTCACCCCACTGCCGTCCATCATCCGCTCCGCCATCACGGCACGAAGGCGGGAGGTGGCCGTCGTGGCCGCCACCCCATCGTCGACCGTCGTGGCCGCCAGCCCACGGTCGATCATCGGGATCATCACCCGCTCCGCCACCACCGGCCGAAGGAGGGAGGCGGTGGTGGAGGCCCGCACGTGCGTCAGCGACCTTGCGCGCTACATCGAGTTCCTGCGGGAGGAGGAAGAGTGCCTTGTCGAGCACGCAAAGAGCCTTACCGTAGCTGTGGCCACAACACATGCCGACGCAGAGGCGAGGAATCAGGAGATCTACGAGCAGTCTGGCCGCTTCGAGAGGGGTCATCTGGAGTGGCAGTGGGCGTTCGAGCTGGCGAGCGTCGCTGAACGTGCAGCAGCGGCAGGCACCGTATTGTAGTTGTCTAGCTCGTCGGTAGGCTCCTCCTCCTCCTCTGCCTCTTACTGAGCGCTCGGCAGAGGAGAGGCTGCCGGAAGTAGCACAAAGCCCCTCCGTAGTAGTAGTAGTATTAAGGGGCTATTTTGTTCAGTTCATCTGACTATAGATGTGGTGGAACTGTACAACATACTTAAGTTAGCTAGTATATATAGTTGAACTAGCTATTTCAGTACGTGGTTGACAACAATTGGGGAAAAGTTTGGTCGGTTCAGCTGTCGAGTTGAACTATTTGTATAAATTAAGAAAGACTGCTTAATCTATAAATGAAATCTATACTTAATTACCAAATTTTAGTTGCAGAAATTAGATAGTACTAGTGATTTATAGATGCATATTTTGACAAATCGCAGTGTTACAAGGATTGACAAATGGCAATGTTACTAGATCAACAAATGTCAATCTTTCCAGTTTGACAAATGGCAACATACCCAATATGACAGATGCAAACCTTACCAAATTGTTTGTACGTGGTTGCACACGGGTCATCCAAAACAACCGTTTGCGTTGAAGGGATGCACAAATCCCGCGCTGCGAATTTTCCCTCGACTTAAGGGGGAAGACCATAACTCTCACTTTGCATACGGGTGTTCTATCTAAAACGTTTGTGATCAAGAGCAGCAGAAATCCTGCTCGGCACATTTTCTCTTGACTTCCTGGGGAAGCTGTCGGTTTGCATACGAGTGTTCTAACTAAAACGTTTGCGATCAAGAGCTGCACAAATCCTGCTCGGCACATTTTCCCTTGGCTTCCTGGGGAAGTTGTCGGCTTGCATATGGGTGTTCTAACTGAAACGTTTTTGATGAGTATTTTATATTTAAAAACCATATTAAATTACAGCTTGGGCGCATTAATGGAGAGGATGCAAGCAAGGCGGGCGGCCATGGAAGTCAAAGGGCTCGCTTCCCGGTGAGCGTGTGCGGCGTACAGCTCGCACGCTTCCCGGCGAGCCTCCACATTGGAGTACAGCTCGCACGCCTCCCGTTTAGTCAAGCACTCAAGCACATGTCCGCACGACACCTCCTAGCCATTAAAAGAGTGAGGCTTGGCGTCATGTGAAAGGTTAACAAAACACACAAAATTTAAATTATACAGATCGTTTGAGATGTTACAGTGGCAGCTATTTGTTTCAAAATGCCTTTGTTGGCTATTATTCGAGTGCGCCTTCTCTCAAAATGGACACGAAAAATACCACAACATGTCGGTGCCATTCCATGATAGCATGCCAAGTTCCATGAATTTCAGACGAGTTTTGGATTTACTAGAATTTAAAAACAAAGTATCTCAACATTTTTTCCGGCAATGAACAGCGCCCTGGTGTTTGAAATTCATTCCCATTTCTTGCATGGGACCTAAGCATGCACTGAAGGACATAGATTTGATTTTTTCAACCAATTTATATGCACTGGAGCATGTGCATGTAGTTCAAATTTGAATTATGCACATAAAATGCCTAGAAAACCCAGTTAATGTATACAAATGTCCAAACGAACCCCAAAAAATTCCAAATTTAAACACAACACTACTGTTGTTCTATTTTGACACTAGAAATTTTTTGAAAGCAATAAGAGGCAACGGATATCGTTTCGTCCCAAAGGTGGCATGTTCCCTACCGAAACCATCACGCTTGTTGTGAGAAGATCTGGTTTGTGAGAAGCTTATACCCAAACCTACCCCAAATGGGACAAATTTTTTACCACGACATGTTGATGCCGCTGCATGATAGCATGCCAAGTTTCATGAATTTCAGACGAGTTTTGAATTTACTAGAATTTAAAAACCAGGTATGTCAATGTTTGCGGCCGAGTGACGGTGGCAGGGTGTTTGAAATTCATTCCCATTTCTTGCATGGGACCTAAGCATGCAACCAAGGACACAGATCAACCAATTTATATGCACTTGAGCATGTGCATGTAGTTCAAATTTGAATTATGCACATAAAATGCCTAAAAACCCCAATTAATATATAAAAATGTCCAAACGAACCCCGAAAAATTCCAAAATTAAACACAACACTCCTGTTGTTCTATGTTGACACTAGAATTTTTTTGAAAGGAATAAGAGGCAACGGATATCGTTTCGTACCCAAAGGTGGCACGTTCCCTACCGAAACCATCAAGCTTGTTGTGAGAAGCTATGGTTTGTGAGAAGCTTATACCCAAACCTGCCCCAAATGAGACAAAAAATTTACGATGGCATGTTGATGCCGCTCCATGATAGCATGCCAAGTTTCATGAATTTCAGACAAGTTAGGATTTACAAGAATTTAAAACCAGGTATCTCAATGTTTGCGGCCGAGTGACGGTGGCATGGTGTTTGACATTCATTCCCATTTCTTGCATGGGACCTAAGCATGCACCAAACGACACAGATTTGAGTTTTCAACCAATTTATATGCACTGGAGCATGTGCATGTAGTTCAAATTTGAATTATGCACATAAAATGCCTAGAGAACCCAGTTAATGTATAAAAATGTCCAAACGAACCCCAAAAGTTCCAAATATAAACACAACACTGCTGTTGTTCTATGTTGACACTAGAAAAAATTTTGAAAGCAATAAGAGACAACGGATATCGTTTCGTCCCCAAAGGTGGCATGTTCCCTACCGAAACCACCACGCTTGTTGTGAGAACTCTCGTTTGTGAGAAGCTTATACCCAAACCTGCCCCAAATGGGACAAAAAATTTACGATGGCATGTTGATGCCGCTCCATGATAGCATGCCAAGTTTCATGAATTTCAGACGAGTTGGATTTACAAGAATTTAAAACCAGGTATCTCAATGTTTGCGGCCGAGTGACGGTGGTAGGGTGTTTGACATTCATTCCCATTTCTTGCATGGGACATAAGCATGCAACCAAGGACACATATTTGATTTCTCAACCCGTTTATATGCACTGGAGCATGTGCATGCAGTTCAAATTTGAATTATGCATATAAAATTCCAAGAAAACCCAATTAATGTATAAAAATGTCCAAACGAACCTCGAAAAATTCCAAAATTAAACACAACACTCCTGTTGTTCTATGTTGACATTAGAAATTTTTTGAAAGCAATAAGAGGCAACGGATATCGTTTTGTCCCCAAAGGTGGCACGTTCCCTACTGAAACCATCAAGCTTGTTGTGAGAAGCTCTGGTTTGTGAGAAGCTTATACCAAAACCTGACCCAAATGGGACAAAAATTTTGATAGCATGCTAAGTTTCATGAATTTCAGATGAGTTTTGGATTTACTAGAATTTAAAAACCGGGTATCTCAATGTTTGCGGCCGAGTGACAGTGGTAGGGTGTTTGACATTCATTCTCATTTCTTGCATGGGACCTAAGCATGCAACCAAGGACACATATTTGATTTTTCAACCAATTTATATGCACTGGAGCATGTGCATGTAGTTCAAATTTTAATTATGCACATAAAATGTCTAGAAAACCCAGTTAATGTATAAAAATGTCCAAATGAACCCCGACAAATTCCAAACACAACACTCCTGTTGTTCTATGTTGACACTAGAAATTTTTTCAAAGCAATAAGAGGCAACGGATATTGTTTCGTCCCCAAAGGTGTCACATTCCCTACCGAAACCATCACGCTTGTTGTGAGAAGCTCTGATTTTGTGAGAAGCTTATACCCAAACCTGCTCCAAATGGGACAAAAAATTTACCACGGCATGTTGATGTCGCTCCATGATAGCATGCCAAGTTTCATGAATTTCAGACGAGTTTTGGATTTACTAGAATTTAAAAAACCAGGTATCTCAATGTTTGCGGTCGAGTGACGGTGGCAGGGTGTTTGACATTCATTCCCATTTCTTGCATGGGACCTAAGCATGCAACCAAGGACACATATTTGATTTTTCAACCCGTTTATATGCACTAGAGCATGTGCATGTAGTTCAAACTTGAATTATGCACCTGAAATGCCTACAAAACCAAGTTAATGTATAAAAATGTACAAACGAACCGTGAATAATTCCGATTTTTTTGACGACACACCTATAGTTGCATGTTCACTGCAGATAAAAGTTCTAGCAATTCAAACACCATCCTTTGCAGCTATGACCCCATTATGTAATTCAAATCAAGACGAAAAATCAAGTAGACCGCACACGGTTTATTATCACTGCCCGTGTGAGATGCAGCACAAAATATCTTGGAGCACCGTCGGAGTGTCAAGCACACTAGCCCGCTCCTCAAATATCATTTCACTGTCCAATCATCGCCGGTGAAAGATGGGGACGTGGACCCGCCTCGTGAGGGCAACTTCGGCGGCCCACTCCGGCGAGAGCGCGGTCGCAGCCGCCAGGCGTGTGCTAACAAGCTTCATGAGGGCGACCGCAATCTGCGTCTAGGTGGCCAAAGCAGCCCAAATGGCCGTTGTTGCTTCTCAGGCGGCAGCAGCAACATCTGCCTCAGGATAGCAACTGGTGAGAGCGGCACAACAGCTGTCCGTTCCGCAGCGGCGGCCTTAGCCCTGATGGAGGCCACCCACGACCATGTCGAGGTCGTCCACGCCCAGCTCGTGGCGGTCACCGCACAAATCGAACGAAGCTTCTCCGACAACGGTCGGCAACCCACGGCCAAAGAGTTGGCAATCGCCGAGGGCGTTCGAGCGGCCGTCCGTTCCTGCACGGCATAACTTGCCACGACGGAGCCCGCCAAAGCCCAGATCGCGGCCGCCCACGCCCAGCTCGTGGCGGCCTATTCCAAAGATATGGCGGGCGCGGATGGCGAGATGCTTGCCGAGTATGGTGCAATTGATGCTATGGAGCCCCTTCTCCAGGAGACCATCGGGCGCGAGTTGGACATGAAGGCGGCAGCGGAGATCGACGAGCACCAGCCGTAGTAGTACTCTTTGTTTTGTTTAATTAAGAGCGCCGGTCTTTAATTTGTTAGAGTAATGTTTAGGTCAACTAGCTCTATTTAATTGCTGAACTTGCTCGATTAAGAAGTGTGGGTGTGTTGTAGTCTCCTTTCTGTACCCAAATTATGCAATGGCGTGGATGACCACTCTAACCAGGGAAATTCGAACCAAAATTTTTGACGTTCAAACTCATCACACACGGGTTAAGCTATCTGAATCGTTTGTGATGTTCACATATCATACACAGTTCTGAACAAGGGACCGTGTCTGATGACACTTTGCGCGCCCGTTTTTTCGCTGAAGCGATTCCAAATTTTCGGCTTCCGCGGAAATATCTACCTCCCCGCCCACTCCCACTTACGAAAAGCCACATTTCCCCTGTTTCCACCTTCCTTTCCAAGTTGAAACCTTCACTCCTTGCTTGCAGCGCCGCCTCCTCGCCGGTGACCCTCCTTCATGCTGCTCGGCCTCGTCTATCCAGGCAGGTAATCCACACCCGACCCCCATCCTCCTCCTTCCACATCCCACATGCCCTGATCGCCGGCGCGACACCTTCCACCCAAATCACACACCCCTCCACCAAATAAGCGCCGCCCTAAGCCATGGTGTATGTAGTATAGCCAGGATCTCAAGGAGCATTTGGCAGTGGAGAAGCAAATCGCGGCCGCACGCACAGATGAGGTCGTGATGGCTGCCATTCGTGTCGACCCCCAAATCTTGGAGGAGCACCTCGCCGTCGAGGCCACCGTCAATGCCTCGCGCACCGACGACGTGGCGTGGTTGGCTGTTTGGTTCAATTCTGCAATGCAATGTCAATTGTTGTGGGTGCATTCTGTTATTGTACACCATGTGAGAAATAAATCGAATTTGGTTGTACTAAATACATGAGAAACAAACACAATTGCTATATTTCCAAGTTGTTAAGCATGCTTGGTTTGGTTAACTGCCTGATCTTCTATTAGGGGTATGTTATATTGTGCAATGTGGTGCTCAGTTAACGTTTGGTTCATTTGTTGTGGTGTTTAGTTAACTGTTTGGTTCAATTCTACAATGCGATGTTCAATTGTTGTGGGTGCATTCTGTTATTGTATACCATGTGAGGAATAAATTGAATTTGGCTGTAGTAAATACATGAGAAACAAATACAATTGCTATGTTTCCAAGTTGGTAAGCACGCTTGGTTTGGTTAACTGTCTGGCTCCCTCCACCCCCACCCCCACCTCCACCTCCACCCACGGCGAACTCCTCCAACTCCGGCGGCCATGACCCCTCCTTCTACACCATGGAAGGGCTCCTCCATTGGGATTTCAACCCCGGCCTCAAGGTCGAGGAACAGGTTCATCGACGGTTCAAATCTTCGGTCCATTTCTCCCCTTCATCTACCTCCAAGGAGTTTTTCTTGGTGGTCACCTTCTCTTCTGCCTCCTTTCCCTTATCTTGTGACTCGGTTGGCTTGGCACTCCAATGTTGCATTGGAGGGAATGTGTCTGGATTCAATGTTGTTCATATTGGATCACAAAGCTTTCGGTTTTCTGTGGCCTCAAACAAGGTGGGTCACTTTATCTCTGCCCTAAGGGATAGAGTTTGGCCAGATTTCGTGTGCCATTTTGGACTGTTTAAACAGCATTGGATTGCTCCTTTTAATGGTTCATATGGATGGAGCACGTCACATGAAATCCAGGAAATTGGTTCACGATTACCCAAGGCTGTTCGCCATACTCTTGGCTTTCTCGAGCAAAGTGCGACCAAGGATGATTCATCTCGGCAGGAGTTGGCAAAATTTGGTTTCTCCAAGCACATCTCAACTAACTTGCTATGTTCTTTTGATGATGTATCCACTCATCGGGATGATCATGGTCTTGGTCATGTTCATGAGGATCTTCCTTCGAGTGCAACTCTGAACAAGGAAACCTTACAATTTGGTAGCTTGGAATTTCCGCTATCCCTGGAGAATCATAATTTCCTTACCAAAAAAATCTTTTGGCAAGAATCGCAATGCACGCAATTGGTGCAACATTCCCTCACACATTTTGGAGGAGATCTTGGACTTAAGGTAGGCTAATTATGAGGAGACCAGTATCCGACAGATCTTTGGATTAAATGATCTGCCTTCCTCGGAGATCATTTTCGAGATTTTGGGTCAATGTTCCCATTGTTTTGCACAGGGTCACACGTCATCTAATTGCCATGCTAAACTTTGCGATTCATGCCATAACTTTGAGCGGGCTTGCTTATGTATCCATCGGCCAAAGGGCCCAACATCGCCAAATTGCACCATCTGCAACAGTTTGGCCCATGAACGAATTGGGTGTCCTGGCCTTCTTTGGTGTTCCAAATGCAAGTTGCTGGGTCATGTCGTGCAGCGCTGTGATTCCAAAAATATTGCACGATTATTTTGGCAAAGAAAGAAGCTGGACCGGCAGGCGATCACCACCACTGATTCCCTGCACTCCCTGCCCCAGTCAACAGCGCTGCCACGCGGACGTAAATCCCACCTTCCTAAGGGTAAAAAGATTTGGCGTCCCAAACGTATAGTGACTGACGATGGGCCCTCCCCCACCAACGCGATTGGCCTGGCGATTCCGCTCCAAGCTCAGCACCAGTTCCCTATTCCGCCACCTCTGCCAGCCAACGAGCAGAGAGCCATTCCCCTGCTTTGCACATCGCCTCCTCCGGCTCTGACGAACGCCTCAGCCTCCACTGCCATGGCTAACTTCCCCGTCAGGCCGTTCCAGTTTGTGCCGATGGGGGCGCAGATCGAGCGCGGACCGGAGCATCGCTTGGCGCGCAATATGATTGTGGTGGATGACCCGCCACTCAGCCATGAGAGGTATGCTCTAGTCACCGTCACACCCCCGGTTCCTGATCCTCAGAAACAGCTAGTTCTCAATGAGATTGTCCGCATCATGGTTGAGGATTTCCATCTTGAAGTACCCGATGCTTTTGTTTATCCGATTGGGGTGGGGATGGTGGCGTTTGCGGATGTTGCTCTCAGAGATCAGTTCATTCTAGAAAGCCCGCACCAGTTAGATCCTGTTGATGATGATATGACTTTCTCTTTTGTACCTCACGACGAGGGTGAAAACATGCGCCAGTGCCCGTTCCAGTATGTGGCCTGGGTCTTATTCTTAGCCTTTCCTATGGACTACCAGACTGACCACTACATTAAGAAAGTAGTGTCTTGTTTTGGCAAGCTGGATCTATGGCACAGGCCGGGGCAGAACAAGGAGCGTGTGCTAGTTCGTGTGATCATTAGTAACATTGCGCAGGTGCCCCATAGTCTGGTGGTAAAGAGGATTGGCACTTTGCCGGGCATGGGTCGATCTTGGTCAGTCCCTGTCTATGTGCTTAATGGAAGAGATACTATACCTTGCCTTGTTGGTAATGAAGATGATGCACCTCCCATGAATGCTTCCCCCACCCCTTTGAGCTGCCATACCTGACAGCTGCGCAGCAGTGGACACTAGAGCACCAACAACTGATGCAGCAGCAGATCGACGCTGCTTGGGAGCAGCACGCTTCACAGCAGCAGCAGATGCAGTCGGACGGTTGGGGTGTGTGGCCGGCTACACCACAACCTTTCAGTGGAATCAGTCTTCGCGCCTTGTTTCAGTATACTGGCCCCTCCCTCATGGATGGGGTGGAGCGGGAGAGCAATACCACTGATGATCCGCAAGATGAATGGTCGGTTTATTCTGATATCGAAGAAGCAGTTGACGCCCTTGTCCATGGTCGACAGTCTTCTGGCATGCAGTTTGTTCGAGCTACAGGCAGCCCACACGCTGTGCAGATTCAGATAGATGAAGGTCTGTCTTTTTTGGAGTTCCTCTGGCTGATCTCCTTTGGCAGGTTCACTCGATGTCTCGCTGCACCTGACACACCTGGCCAGATTCTGAATCATGGGACTCTGCCGCTCAACCCCCGCGCTTTTCTCCTGGCAGTCACTGGTGCTATCATTCAGGAAAGGTGTAATGCAGGAGACAACTTTTTTCACCTGAATGATCTCCTCTACCGTTTTTCTGGCCCCATCTTCATATCAGCTGAAGCCTGGGTGGAGTTTGCCCATCAGATTCCTATGATCAGTGCTGGATCTGACACTCTGATGCAAGAGGACTGTCTCAACCCATCACAGACTCATGTGTCCTTGGAACATGCTGACACTAAACTCTGTGCTGATGCTAAGGGGTCTGAATATTTCAAGAACATGTTGATGGGAGAGAAAGCTCCGATTGACACGGCTAGGCTGCGCCTAGTAGCCGATCCACGAGGTATGATGGTTTTAAAGTGCCACAAGTCACTGATGTGAGGAAGACACAATCCAAGGTCAAGCCCAGGGGGCGCCATCAATTGCCTGTTCATCTAAGGCAACTGCTCCATGTGTCAAGCTCGTTCTGAACCCGCTGGCTAGCACCACCGATGACTTGCCGCCGCCGACGCCAATCCACCAGCTGCAGTATGTGGGCAATGTCCTGTGTGGAGTGCCGCCCGATGACCTCACCCCTCAGAAACTCATGGCACCTGTTCGTGGGGAGGGGAAGGAGAACCCCTAGCTTCAATGCCACCCAATAAACAGTGGAATATCCTTTGTTGGAACGTACGAGGGATCAATTCAGAGAAGAAACAGCTAGCGATCCGTAATGCAATCGATGTTAGTGGTTGTTCCGTAGTTTGCCTTCAAGAAACTAAGCGTACCTCTTTTGATGCTTCGTTTGTTAATCTTTTCTGCCCTAAAAAGTTCGATATGTTTGCTTGGGTGCCCTCCTCCGGTGCGTCCGGGGGCTTAATCACTGTGTGGATGAGCTCAGTATTCACTGGTGTCCCGGTGTTTTCTGAATCTTTTGCTCTTGGCGTCAGACTTACTTCTACTCAATCCACTGATTCGTGGACACTGGTCAATGTGTATGGTCCTTGTGCGGATCAGAATAGAGTGCTGTTTGTTTCGTGGCTGTTCGATATTGATATACCACATGGTGATG